>NC_044356.1:10186717-10206030 GCF_007364275.1 Archocentrus centrarchus
GCCTCTCCCCACCTGAGTGCCTCAATGCTTCTCTGCTGGGAGGAGTCCTCCGCAGGTGAGGAGCAGACAGGGAATGAAAGGGTGGGATTTAGATTTAAAGATTTTTGTTGTTGTTGTTTGGAGAGTGAAATCAGGTCTTACAGTCCAAGAAAAAATACCAATTTTTTTTAATGATTGGTAACTTTTACCTCATTAGAACTAAAATATTTGGTAAAATGAAGCAGTCCTCAAAGTCCTCATTTATCTATAGACTAACTGATGCAGTGAATTTAATCCTTTATAACAGAGAATTTTCATCGTGGGCCACATTCAGTTTGATCTTAAGTGGGCCAGACCAGTGAAACTCGCCTTTCTGTCAGTGTAAAGAAGTTTAACTGCACATTTAATCCCTGAGATATCTTAATATAAGAAAAAGAAGTGCAGTTTCAACAGTACATCTCAGTTTTTCTGCATGACAAAGAAACGCCGCTCTTTGGGCTTAAATTGTAAGAAGTAATATATAAATTAATAGAAGAGGATCTGGCAGTTAATTGGCCAGAATGTCCTGTAATTATAAAAAGAAAGTTTTTGTTAATTCAAAGAAAATGCCAGATTTAATTTTTTTTTCTACTGTAGACCCATTGTTAAAAAAAAACAAAACAAAACAAACATTTCTATAACAAATATTAAAAAAACAGGAACTTTTGTTACATTTAATTGTTTATCTATTAATTATTGATTACTTTGGTGTAGTTTGAACAGCCATGGGGGAAATCTTTATCAGTAGGAAAAGCTGTAAATCTTCTGAAAATACAATTAAAAGCTCAAAATTTATGCCCTCCTTCACATTTTCCAAAGCTGTCTAGTGGGCCGGATTAGAGTCTTTGCCGGGCCTATTCTGGCCCCTGGGCCTTATGTTTAACACTCCTCATTTTTTTTTTTTGTATATTTCCTTTGACACATTCATTTCGTTTGTTCTTCTATTAACTGTAATATATATCGGATGATATATCAATGATAAAGCAATGCTTAAAATGCCACATAATACACCTTTAAGCTTGGGATCAAGTCACCACTCAACTAAACTCAAGCTCTTGGTGGAAAGATATATTGAGATTGATGGTAGCCATGATATGTAAAAAGGACATAATAATATACAGAATGATAATATACAGAATATATTGTTGCTTAATATTATAAAGAATCATGCATCTGTTCCTTTAGTTCTTTTTTTCTACACTTATGGCTGCAGAGACAAAGTTAAAGATTTATTTAACTGAAAAATTATTGTTTTTTTTAAATTTTATATATATATATATATTTTTATATATATATATTATATATATATATATATTTATATTTATATATATATATATTTGCATTGAGAATACTTTCAGCCATGCTAAACACGTCACATTAATCATAATGACGGCCCTACTGTCTACAATACACTCCATATATCAGGACATTTCTGCTTTTAGCTTTTCAGAATAAGACTGATTTTAATCTAAGTACAGGACCAGTGCTGAGGACCCAAAATGGGTCATGAGACTAAATCACAAGAGAAGCAATGTGGTTTAATGAACTGTGGCCTCGGGGCAAGAGAACAAGTTTATGATTTGAGTTGCAGGCTGAAATACTTTGAGAGGACATAATTAAAAGATCTGAAGGGTGGTAAAAACCCAGTGCCTCCCCTGCAGAGAGATACAGATACCCCAGTGATAACAGTGCATCACTGCCTATCACTTTGAGGTACTTGTACTTAACCTACTTTATACTTTTGCGGATTAAGGAATGAACTCCACTGCAATTATCTGACACTTAGACTAAGTGATTACTTTGGAAATTATAGCATTAATACATAAAACTTGTTTATTTATGCTGCAACAAATGAATATCATTTCTTTACTTGCATATGATGCATAACTCAGTGCCTTTTGTTTATTAATATAAACTATAGCAATATTTAGGTGTTTCTGACAATACTGTAATACTATACTTCAGAATATATACTATAATGCAGAATATTTCTTAAATTGTAGTACTGCTGATTTTATGTGCTACTGCCCATCACGTGAACTCTCAAAAAATAACTCTGCATAAATAAATACTGAAACTACCTTAAATTTAAAGGTTATTGCAAAGTAAATCATAGGTGTATCCAAACATAAAGTTGATATGAATTATGTGATGAAGGTCTGAAGAGCTTTAATAGATCAACTCTGTGCAAGATGCATTGGTTTTAAATTTTAATCGAGCAAAGAGGCAGCACAGTAAAGCAGCGACTGGATTAAAGGCGAAACACTGAGAAAAATACTGGATAGTATCAGAGCTGACAGGGAACATAGGGAGAGTTTAGCTTCATGCACACACACACACATACAGAGGGACACACAGAAGCACACCACAACAAAACTCATAAAGACAAACACAGACACACACACACACATGCACACACACAGAAGCATCTCCTAAAAACTGCTCCCTCTGTTTCCCTGTCCCCCCTCAGGGCGAAGTCAAAGAATGGTGGCCGCTGTCTGAGAGAGCGTCTGGAGAAGATTGGCCTCAACCTGCCCGCCGGGCGACGCAAGGCAGCCAACGTCACTCTGCTAACATCTCTAGTGGAGGGTAGGGAAAACGCACACACACATATATGCACACAGGCACGTACACATATACAGTGACCTGCATACATGCTGACAGATAGAGACACATAGTCACACAGAAAAATCCCTGCATGAGCACACATGAATAAAGAGTCACAGCGTGGATGGCTGCATGCGTGCATACGAGTGCACGCACGCACACACACACACACACACACACACACACACACACACACACACACACACACACACACACACACACACACACACACACACACACAGAGGGTGTCCTTTAGAAAGCTGCAGCTGCAGCCAGAGAGCAGTGAACTGTTTGAGTGGTGAAAGTGAGCAAAGTGGTTGGTGAGTTTATCTTGACCCGACCCAAACAGTCGTACCGTCAGCTGCATGTATTTAAAAGTCTTCATCTGGATAATTATTTGGCTTAAAATAAACTGAAGCCCTGAATTTAGCATACTTAGCAGAACTTGGCTTTTTTTTTTTTTTTAATCCCTGTGCTCAAGTCAACTCGAGCTTCCTTTTAATCTGCCTTCTCTCTTCTCCTTCTCCAGGTGAGGCCGTCCATCTGGCGCGGGACTTCGGTTACGTGTGTGAAACAGAGTTTCCAGCCAGAGCCACAGCTGAGTATCTGTGCAGGCAGAGCGAGCCCGACCAGCTCCCAACGCGACGCAGCATGCTGCTCGCCACCAAGTGAGTGGCTCATCTCTTCTTCTGCTCATTTCACTCTTGAATTAATCTTGCATGAATAGCATGAGTCTGGTGATATTCAGCGTTTTTTTTTCTTGCTTCAACTAGTCCCGTATAAAGACCCAGGCCATTCTGTCTCTCAAAACTTTTCAAAACCGGTCACATAGAAACATTTTTGAAAGATTTTAAAAGTTTTTTTTGTGCTGTTTGTGGACTGTGGATCTGTGACATGAACTTTATCGGCAAATTTTGATGAGACGGGAGCAAAAAGATGTCAATTTATGCATCTACAATTGATACATGGGATGAAAAGCAAACGTCTGGTTCTTTTTTGTCTTAAAGGTGATCTATTACGGTTTTAATCTTAGACATCACAAGAGTAGTTTGCATGATTCATAGTTCAAAATAACTCTTTATTTCACTGGGTCTTTGTTTATCCCCTCAGTTCAGACAAGCTGTTTTTACTCCCCTCCCTTTAAGCCATCTTTCTTCTGATTGGGCGCCCCTCTCAAAGAAAAAGTTTGAACAGCAAGTGGGTGGGACTTCTGGGAGTGAGATGACCATATTAGGCATATCCCCTCTCATTGACATCATCAAGAGCCAAATGTTGGAAAAACTGCCTGACACTGATCATTTAGAGCAGTCTGAAGCATGAGCTTCAGCATGAGAAAAAAATGTAACTTGCTGATGAGACTAAAACCAAACAATAAGTGAACTTTCTGTACTTTCTAAATTGTTAAATTGTCTGCTTTCAAATGTGCACTTTTCCTTTGCCAGCGCAGCAAAATAACACCTAATGCCTGATCTCTTCTCAGGGAAATCTGCAAAGAGTTTGTGGACCTCATGTCCCAGGACCGCTCCCCACTCGGCGGCAGTCGACCCACCCCCTGCCTGGAGCCGGGCGTCCAGGGAAGCCTCACCCACTTCAGTCTGCTCACCCACGGCTTCGGTACACCCGCCATCTGCGCAGCGCTCTCCGCCTTCCAGAGCTACCTGATGGAGGCGATCAAATTGCTGGACAAAGGAGAAGGTGGAGGGAAGAGCCACCATGACAAGGAGATGAAGCACCGCAAATAGAGGGAGGGGAACGCGTGTGGATGAGTGCATGGATGGATGAGAGGCAGAAGGGAAGAGAAAAGAGGGAGAAAAGACTTGACTGGCGCCCTCTGCATCTTTACCTTTGCCCTGAGGATACTGAGACTTTTACCTCCTCGAAACCTCTATAGCCCCCCGCTCGCCGAGGAGGCGGGGCTTATGATGATATCTGTACTGTAATGTGTGTCCACAACCACCTCGCTCAAAATGACGCATGGACCTCTCTTCTCAGTAGCTGGTTTGTGGCACGATGGCGTCTCTTCATGATGAGTTCCCTCATATGGCAGTACGCTTTTATTTATTTCCCCCTTCCTTTTATTTACTTTGGTAAACATGTCACCTTTATGTGTGTTTTAGAAGCCCCACGCTGTCATCACACACACACACACACACACACACACACACACACACACACACACACACACACACACACACACACACACACACACACACACACACACACACAGAGTTTGAACTGAACTCATCTGGGAAGTGCCATAAGCCATATCCGAGACAACAACCTGCTCTTTGCCCCTCTGGAACTTTGGAAGACTTTTCGCTCCACCTGACTGGACAAACTCAGCTTCCATATGTAGTTCTTCGTAGTGGGTGCTCATGGGAAATCGAGTTTTACTGGATTCTCCAGCAGCAGGGGCGAAAGAAGGCGTGAGAGGCAGCTAAAGGAGATTTGTTTTCTTTTATTTTGAAGTACTGCGTGTTGGTAACTTAAGAAAATAACACAAATCATTTTGTACTTTCTGTGTATGTTTATTATTAATGTTATTACTGTTGTTATTATTATTGTATTACAGCATAAATGTAATATATTATTAAAGAATTAAGAACTGATTGGTGGAGTTTTCTTGTTTTTGACATAAAGGGAAAAAATCATTTTTATTTGTCTTTACTGTAAGTCTCTCAGGACTCAGACCCTGCTCTCCCTGGGGAAAGTTTTCCGTTTGCACTATTACACCAAATTGGTCAAAATCTCTCGTCACAGGCTGGATTTTCAAAAGCCTGAAAACTAAGCCCAGAGGAGATGCAGGAGTCCACTACCCTCTCAGAAAAAATGCTGCAAAAAATACTCCATCGAGGATCTTACTGATTTTATAAATCCGCTGATTTCCTTTAAATATACCAGAAATTTTTTTTGCAAAATTCTTAAAAAACTTCTAAATAAACAGGAAAAAAAGCCCCGTGGTTCTCAACCCAGTAACTCATGTGATCTCCTGACTTTCCTTCTAGAACCACCGCAAAATTCACAACAGTGGATTTGAAATGTCTCCCCAACAATTCAAAGGAATGCAGTGACATCTGATATCAAAGTACACCCCTAGGATGAACTTTAATACCTTATCTGGTAGCATCATCCTCAGTTTAAAAAAATGTAATTTGTCCAATATTTTGCTTTAAAAACATCCCTGGAAATGTTCTCATTCACCTCTGCTGTGTTCCCAGTGCTAATTTGCAAATGTTAGCGTGCTTAGAAGCTAAACAAAGATGACTAACTTGATGTGAGTTTGAAGTATTATCTATTTCAGTGGTCATCTGGATATAAAATCTGCATGTGCACATTCACTGGTCACTGGACACCCACTCTTTAGAACAACCTCCCCGAGGAGAAAAGATCGATGAGCTCACGTTCATCTTTAAAATCTCTCTTAAAGACATATTTTTTTTTAAGCAGGCTTTTTCTGTGCCTCCATTTTGAGTTAGTTTAATGTTGTCTGTGTTTTGCCACCGTCTCCAAGTGACTGTTTTTCATTTCTTTTACTTATTTTATATTTGCTTTTAATTTACCATCTTCTTCTTTCGGCTGCTCCCTTTAGGAGTCACCGCAGCGGATCACCTGCCTCCATCTCACCTTAACCCAGCATCCTCCTGAGTCACACCGACCCTCTGCACGTCCTCATTCACTACATCCATCAATCTTCATAATCCCTATAGATTTGCAGTCCCTAATCTCACCTTCTCGATCCCACCTTTCCTTCTCTCTCGCTGCCTCCTAACATGCCATCCCCCGGTCCTTTTCCTTTGTCTTTGGTCATGAATAGCACAGTTTCCACCAGCACCCTGTTGGCCACCAACAGCACAGGTAGTCGTCGTTAACCTGGGTCCCGACCGATCCAGTATGGAAATGTCATTCTTTATGATCCGCATGTTTGATTTGGCCAGATGTCCTTCCAGACACAACCCTACCTATTTATCCATGCTTGAGACCAGCACTATTATTTGAATTTTCTTTACTCTCAGTATTCCTTTGTGCACTCAGTATTTCAACAGGATGCCAGAGGAAACTTTTTCACCTTTATCGCTTATTGTATTTGCTAGACACAGCCACCGTGACCCTTTGTTTACGCCCTGTTATGAAAGCTTGAAGTGAATACTCAAAGCTTGTTGCTTTGAAAGTGGATGTGGCGAGTGAGGTGCAGATCTGACTGTGAAACATCACCCTGGATAATCCTCCTTTCTGATTCTAAGAATGACAAAGTGTTATGTTTTGTTCGGTGCGACCATAAACTAGCGATTGAGTCCATAAAATGTTTACTGGGGTTCACAGAGAGAGGAAGCCAAAGAACATTTCCTCATAGACTTCCAAGTCTTTTTGCAACCAGAGGAGTCGCCCTCTGGTGGAGATTCAATGAAATTCAGCTTTATGGCACTCATACCTTGAAATAATTGTCAGACCTTTTATGCTTTATGGCTCACCAAAAGCCCATTCAAAAAAATTCAGTGCCCCTCTTTGCCGCCATCAGGGGCCCCAGTGGAGACAGCAGTGTCATAGCTGAAGCCCAGTACGTGGGAGTAGCACGACCTCCAGCGCCCAACAAGCCACACCTCGGCTCCCCCTCAACACATCTGTCTGTTCCACGTCTCCCACGGACCACCTCTCCTGCTCAGTCCTTCCTTTTATTTAACCAGGATGAGACGCTCAACACAATTACTGCTTTCCAGGGAATGCACGCATACACGTGTCGCCTGCTCATACATTCTGAAACATCCCTACCTGCCGTATCTCCCTTTCTCTCCTCCCATCTCATTACCCTCTTGTGTCAACCTCCCCACCCCCACCATCCCTTCATCTCCCCTCTCTGTAACCTAACTCCTCCCTCCCCCACTTCTCTCCCTCTATCTGACACTCAGCAGGGCCGCTCTCCATCTCTCTCTTGTGCCTCCAGGCAAACATATGCTGCTCTTCCCGTCAGATTCCGGTGTGTTTGAGAGAGGAGGGATTGTTTAATGTTTATTAATCACCTGTCTGTGGCGGAGAGAGGAGATGGGATGATGGAGCCACACACACGCCGCCTCTCCCTCTCTCGCTCGTACACATGGGTTTACAGTCGCTCTAACACACACCAGCTCAGCTGTGAGGTTGGCCTGATTTTCCCATTTCCAGCTGCATGCAAGTGTGCTCATTTACTGTAACACTTATGATTTAAAGACAAAACCAATGAGCACTTTTTAAAATTTATTTCAGGAGCTTCTTGTTAGTGAATCATTAAGATTAATTACTTGTATGCCCACTTAAAAAGCTCGTTATTGGACAGATTTTAGTAGTAAAAGCATTTAAATTTAATGTGTAGGTAAAACTGGAGAGCCACAAATGTAATTAAGCACTAGCTTAACTGTTTTTAACTTCCCTGTCTAGTCCCAGGGTTTAAAGAAAAAAAAAGAAAAAGAAAAACAATATGCACATGCCTGTTTTAATACACGTGTACAAGCATAAGCAAGTGTACATTACCCGCATGCCCTCTCACTGAGTACAAGTGCAAAGTACACAGCCAGAAGGCTGTTCTCATTCAATGTGCAGATGAGCACACTAGAGAACGAGAAAGCACCACAGGGACAAAGAGCTTGTATCTCAACTGTGTGTCACTTTTTATTGGAACAGAAAAAGCAGGAGGTCACTGGTACACAAAAAAAAAAAATAGAGGGAAAGAAACGAGGGCATGATGGTTGGAAGTTACGCAGTGCGGTCACTTGGCGCCGAGGGTGAGCTTCTCCAGGTCATGGATGCCCTCCTTGTCAATCAAACGGACGGTAAAGGAGGGGAGATTCAGGATGAAACGTTTGTTGAGCTGTGACAGGGAGACGGAGACAGCAGACACAGGGAGAAATGTTACACAAAAATCTGATTTGGGATGAACTTCAGCAGAAAACGGAAAAAAAAAAAGCGGAAAAATGACGTAATTCACACTCCAGGTATTTTATCCCCTCTGTTTTAGTATATACTATGTATATACCAAATACTATATACCATACTATACTATATAGTATCTATACATGCCACTGATAAAAACAATCTCAGTCTCAATCTGCTGCTTGTATGTTGTGAACTCAGTGTATCTCAAAGGATTTCAGTAAAAAGTGTTAAGCGTATTTATGCTTTTATTCTGATACTTATAGACGATGCTTTGAATACTGATTTGGGACACTGCATCACAGGTGGGCACAAAAAAAACCTGGGACAGCAGATCTAATCTGAATCTACCCAAATGTAATAATACGGTCAGCTGTTGAGTTACGGTGGTAAATACACTGCACAATATTATGATCTCGCAATGAAGTTGAGCGTTTCTCTATAAGATGCAGTCATGTGATTTTCATGTGCACAAAAATACTTCAGTAATTCTTCGTTTATGGCTAAGAAAATGTGTGGTCACATAAAAACAGTCAGCTGGCACCCTCCTAAAGAGGACAATTACCAGGACTGCAAAAAATGTGATGTGATGTCTAGAAAAGATCCTGAAAATGTTTTTTTTAAAGTACCCGAGAGCACGTGTGAAGCTGTCAGAAGTTAAGAAAATTTCATTTATGTGAATGAAAAAAGAAACTGCTTGAACCCACTTCCTCAATGCACTTCTTCAGCAGATCTATGGCTTCATCCCGAGTCAGATCTAGAACAAACAAACAAAAAAGAGCAAACACGGTTTGTGGAGCCTCATGCAGGGTCAAAGGTTACATTGTAGCCTTTAGAATTAACATAAAAAGTTTGAGCTGTAAGAATAACAAAAAAGTCATTTATCACCATGAGGAAAAAGTCATTTATCACCATGCCTTGAGCCCATCTCCTGACCTAAGTGCAAATAAATTCCATAACCTCTGCTGTGATTTCATCATCCTCTTCATTTCTCTGTCTCACAGGAACTATGAAAGGAGAAAAACAACAACATAAGAGGCGTCTGTCTGCACTGACCTGGTCTGTAGTATCGGTCAAGAATGGAAAGAGTGAGGAAGGCTCCGTAGCCGTGGGCAGCGAAGGGGGCCTTGGCCAGGGAAGACAGGTAGTCCATGTAGTAGAGACCAGGGCCGTCTGTGTCATCATAGCCCGCCAGCAACAGGTTCACATGGTATGGAGTCTGGAGACGGAGGAGGAAAAGGAGGAGAGAGGGGAGGAGGAGGCAGCCGAGAATTAATATTCATGTCTATAACCATGAACAAAGCAGACTGAGCGAGTTCAGTGGCAAACACAGAACCTCTTGAAGCAGGTTCATGCATTGGGTTTAGTTCAGAGCTGCAGGATCACAAATCAGTGTTCATGAACACCAGTATGAAGACTTCAGAGCTACCCCTGTGTCACTGCGGTTAATCTGTGCTAATCTGTACATCGTTTTTACAGTGAAACCTCAGTCATTTATTCTTTTCTGCTTGTTTTAAAAGGACCAACAGGAAACAAGCTAAATATTTTAATCTGTAGTTATATATGAAAGAAAGAGTTGTAAATCTCAACATCTCAGAAGCTGAAATGAATAAATGTTGATGAGACCGACTCATCATTTCAACTGAAGTCAGTCAGCTACTGCAGTTATGTTCCATGTTCTGACATGTCCAAGCAGAAATTAGGGGTGATTAATAATATTTATAATGAGGCCTGGTTGATATTCCTTAAATGGCACATAGTTTATGCTTGCAGTTGTCACCAAACACCGTGTGTACTCTGCACTTTTGTGCCGTTTCGGCACACCTCTCGATTTTTGTAACCTGATGCTCGCCACCCGACTGTGCGATAGTATCAGCTTTTACTGGTTTTTCAACAATGAGCTCAGAGATTCCCAGACTGTACAGAGAGCTGGATGCTGCAGCAGCTCAGAAAGGTCCTGTTATGACGTCTTCTTCTCCTGTCAGCTGTGATGTAGAGTTTTTTTTCTGAGCGGTGACGCTGATCCTCCAGGAAAAGACGGAACCAAAGCTGGTGAATCTGGTTCCACTGGTCCAATTTCAATTTCAGAGTCTGTACTGGTGTATTTTTGTCTTTTTTCCTATAATAGCTGATACGAAAACATAACTGCAGTTACATTTTTAATTTGGATGAAACAGCTAGTAAGGCTGAAAGTTGCTCTTTTTAGGATGTCATTGGTTTGCTGGATGTACCTGAATGAAATTAAGACGGCTTATAATCCATGTTTCTGCATTTTGGTTAACAGTAAAATAAGGAGGCAAAACCAAACGCTACTTTTTCTTCCATATTATCGGACAAATCCTAAGTTCACCCCCCCATAAGACGTACTTGAACAGTTTAATTTTGAACAGATGGGGCAAAGAGGGTCAAAATCAAAGCATCAAAAGGGCGATTCATTGGTCGAGTGGTTAGGGTGCATACCACATAGGCATGCCTTTAGTTCTTGGTTTTAATGCTTATCAATCTGAATCCTGTGACGAGCTGACTGAACGCATTTATTCAGATACTGGAAAGCTCCTCCAGAAACACAGAAGATATTATGCAAGTATTTTCTTAGAGAAGTGACGTGTCGATCCACCAGCTGCAGAGTCTAATCTCATCGGGCATCACGTGAGGGACGGTTTTAAACACGGTGCCATGTTTATTGTCTCCATTAAAAAGTTTACTTCTCTGCTCCAATTAGAGGTGCTAACACTTCCACCAGAACATAGATAATTTTACTCCAGGAGCCCGCTTACGAGATCCAGACGGCACTTGAAAAGTGCAACTTCTTTTTCTCAACTTATCCCAAATAAATTGCTCCTAATTATCGACTTTGATTTTTCCACTTAGCAGACATGGAGCGCCGCACACAGCGGCAACATTAACAAAACATAAGCAGCAGTGTGACAGAAAAGAGACGCACACTAGGGACGAGTGAGAGAGCACAGGAGGAGGAGAGCTGGAGAGCAATGGAGGGAGAGGAAAAGGTGATAGTGGGTCACAGGACAGAGGAGGCAAGTGTGTTTGTGTGTTTCGGGGGAATTCAGGGTGTCATTGGCAGTGTGACATCTGCTGGGAGTCAGCGCCCTCCTCCCCACCCACCCACCCCCACCCCCTCTCTTCATCCCTTCTTTCACTCGCTCCCCCCCTCCTCCTTCTCCTCTCTCCGCCGCCTTCACCCTGTGCCCTGGAGTAGCGCCAGGGCTCATTAAAAACTTCTAAAGTCGTTTCTCTTGCCCCTACCCCCCCCCCCTCTTTTCAAATTACATCTTTTACGCTCCCAGCCTCGTCTCCCTTCTCTTCCTCCAAAACACCAACTTTCTATCCTAGCTGTTGCAAGCTCCTGTTTCTCATTTTCAAAAAGATCCCTTTAAACCAAGACTAATTTTGAGGGTTTGGGGGGTGATTTTAAAACAACTTGTGGCCTAAATTCTTGACTAGAATAGTAGCAGAAGCAGCACGGTAATATGTCACACAAGGTAGAAAATAAGGAAAATAAGATTCACATTACGTCAGGCGAGTTAGGATCTACAAACCTGCCCTCTTGCTTTAATTCCTGTCTGAGTCGACCTGCTTGTTTCTGTGACTTGTGGGTTAGCGCTGCGCTTGCCACGAGGGCAACGATGATCGCTGCGCTCCCCGCGGAGCAGGCTTTAATGTGAGTGTGTGTTAACGATGGCTCTGAATGTGCGCGTGCACTCACACACATGAGCAAGTGCTTGTGAGAGTGCACACTGAGCGTGAATATCTTAGGTGCCGTTTACACGAGACCGTTTTCATTTTGAAACGGTGTCGTTTTGATGCGTTTCGGCCTTGCGTTTACACGACAACGGTGTCGTTTTGATGCGTTTCGCCCTTCTGTTTACACGACAACAGAGTGAAAACGATGTGTTTCAGAAACGGGGTCCAGAGTGGAGCGTTTCAGAAACGCACCGGCTTGCGTTTTCGTGTAAACACTTGAAACCGGGGTGATTTGAAAACGCTCGACTCGCACATGCGCACTATGGTTGCGACGGCCAGTTTTTCGCGCACGCGCAAACTGATAAACAGTACTCGCGGATTCACGAGTGCTTCTTATGCTTTTCCTGTGTTTTTACCGTTTTGTAATTCAGCGTTGTGTGCAGCAGCGATCCAACCTCATCATCTGTCCACACAAAACCTCTCACATTGGCCGTTTTGTAAGTAATGAACAATTTGCCGCACTACCTACTGTGTCACTCCACGCATGCGCGTCTTGCGTAAACAAACTGCAAAGAGAAAACCAACGCCAACTTGTGGCCTGGCATGGGAACTACATCGTTTTCATCGTTTCACATGTCCTCGTGTAAACGCGGATCGTTTCTGAAATGCCATCGTGTAAACGAAAGGCTGAAACGCATCAAAACGACACCGTTTCCAGTGAAAACGGCCTCGTGTAAACGGCACCTTAATGTGTGTGTGTGTGTGTGTGTGTGTGTGTGTGTGTGTGTGTGTTTTAACTCCTATGTGAGCTTGCAAACGCCCCAGTGGCGTCACCCCCGCCCACCAGACAGCTGTCTCACTGGTTACATGTAACAATAATACAGACTTGGCATCAAAATAACCTTCCCTTTCCCATGTCACCTCAGAGGGAACCAGGCACCTTGTTAACCCTACCACCTGAACTCACACCCCAGTTCATACGCAAACAATACACATCATATGTTTTAATCCTCCCCGGTGTGACTACTGTTCGCATCCAAGCAAGGTGACTGTCGGGCCATGAAACAAAGGCTTCACCTGCACCTCTCTGCCATCGCCTTGAGCAGACACAAACCCGTAAGATGGTTTTGAAAGAACAGAGAAAAGGCTAGCCAAGAATTACTCTAGCACTACCCCTCTTTTTACAGCTCCAATATGTAACTTTACAATTTGGCCTTTGTAAGTGACAACAGTAACAGTTACATGTAAATTGCAAATTTTCATTTGGAGGATCAATTTAGTTCTGACCTACAAACATGGATGCGCCATTAACTTGCATTCTATCTAATGGCCAACAGGGGGCGACTCCTCTGATTGCAAAGACTTGTGGCTGTTTATGGTAACACGGTTTGGCTCCTTTGCCCCGTGACCTCAGTAAGCACTTCCCTCAAGAGCTTATGGGCTCAGTTGATAGTTTTAGGTCATACTAAATAATTATGGGAATGTTTTAAAACTTTAAAATCTCCCAAAATTCATGTTTGTTCCTTAACAATAATAGCTCACAAAACAGGAACCCTAAGTCTTGATATCCCTTATCTGCCATTTAAATCTGCTATTCAGGAAGCCATAAAACGCTGGGTCTTTGCCCCAGAGGCCAAGTCAGCAGACCAGGCAGTGTGTTTCCTAACGTGTCCGCCATCTCACTAAATCAACAGAGCTCTAGTTTTTCTTTCATATGTGTTGTCAGGCAGCTTTTGCTCACACAGAATCAATTTGGAAACCAACCAGCTATAATCTGATGACTAATCCTGGAAATACACCGGAACAGCATCATGTTCCATCTCCAACTTGAGAGGATGCAATCAGCCACCAGAGTAGATTGTGCACACTCAAGACACTTGCATTTCCACCAAAGTGCTGCAGATCATTTCAGAAGCTGCACTCTGCTCTGCATCATTGGAAACAACACCAGATCTAATTTTGATTCAAGCCATGTCAAGCAGATGAGGAGGACAGGAAGTCACACACAGGAACTACAGAGAGAATCCAGTCAGTTTTCCAAAATAAAAAACATCCAGGGCCAGTTTAACATGCAACCCATAACAAAGGCTAAAACCAAAAAAATGCTCTGCCTCAAACTCTCCTGGTGTGATCTGAAGATCTGTGAAAGAGGGAACAAATTCGCATGACTCACATGAAATCATGGATACATACTCGGTGCATTCCTGGGGTTAGCCTCTAGGGGTGAAAGGAAACATCTCACGGCTTCCAATTTCTGGCCCAAGACTTCCTGTTTGTGCAGCGGTCACTGTTTACAAATATAGATGCACTTTGAAAAAAATGCTAAAAATCAAATTCTAGCTTGCAGTCCTCCTTTTGCTCTTCACATGGACCGTTTAGCAGCATGCAACCAAATCTAGCTCAAATGTGGTTGGTCGATACTGCTCTGTACACAATAACCAGAAAACCTATGGTAGCTTGCCTTCAGATATCTCCACGTTTATGGAGATTACCGCTCCACTGGGCTAGTTTAACTGTTTCTAGTCTTTGTGCTGTTAAGCTCAGCAAAGCATTTTCTGTAGGCAGGAGAGTGGCATCCTTCTCCTCATCTAAACCATGACAAGAAACTTCTCTGTAGTTGTGACACAAATTAAGGTCAGGCTGCTAAAAAATCATCACAAACTCATCCCCAAACACTGCTCTCCCACGTTCCAGCACTTCCCTTCCTGCACCCCCACCCCCCTTATTTTTGCACCCTGCCCCGGGGCATGTTCTCTTTATTGGCATTTCTCCTCAATCTGCTGTATTAATTGTTCATCTGTGCAGGAGCAGGGGAGCTGTGTGCAATATGGTGCCAGTAATTATTTGTGCCCACTGTGTGCCCAGGCTTAAAAATATTTTACAACCCCATACGGGGTGAGCTGTAGATCACCACAGCACCGAGGCGAGCTAACTGTTGCAGCAGCCTTATGGAAAAACGTAAATAAAAAAAATTAAAAAAAAAGAATATATAAACAACTTGAAACTTTGCATACTCGAACAATGTACTTCTTCAACTACAAATGTACACAAAAACTGCCAGCTGTGGGACTTTTAAGTTTCTTCATGAGCCTCTAAACAGCCCAGTGCTTTATTTATAAACCTTTGAGTTTTCCTACATCAATTTAACCTCATATCTTTATATCTCATAACTGTTTATTAAGCCTCAAATTCACAAACTGCAGTCACTGAGCTGGACATCACAGTTATTGAGCTGCTGGTGTCATTTGGACTAATATTATTCATTGTGTGGTACAGACCATCCAAAAATATTTGTGCTTCAGTTTTGGGGAGTGAAATTCTAATATTTCATTAGTCTGATACTTAGCACTAATTAGCAGATATCTGTGTCTGTGAATTGCACCTATGTAGTTAGTGTCAGCTAGCTGTATAGGTGCAATTAGAGTCAAATCTGGGTCAAAATAACGAACATAGAAGTGCTCGAAACTCTAAAACTGACACTCCAAATTGTGGCATCCAAAACTAATGGGTGACATCACGGTGTCCATGTCCATCTTTTATACTGTCTATCGCTACAAGGCACTTGCCATTTTTCTCTGTCTGTGATGGTAAGATGTAAACTAGTGAGGCTGAAGACAGAAGAAGTAAAAAGAGTGGTTGCATGCAGGCTGCTGCTGCTAGCACTGCTCACGTTAGTGACATTTGGAAAAAATCATCTCACATAGTTTGTGTGCAAAGCGTCACATTTCTGCAACATGTGTTAGGGCTTCAAAGGCCTTCTAATGACAGTATTTAACCGCATTCATTAGACTGCTCTCAATTCTGACCGTTTTCCAAGTGTTTTCTTACTTTTAGACTAGTTATTGGTCACATTTTTACTTCCCGTTTAAATAACTAGTGACTGAGTTGTCATAACCATCCCCAGTGAGGACTTTGCCGAAAAAAAAAAAAAAAAACACTCCAACAACACGCTCCTCATATCAAAGCTGAGCCACGAGATCCTCAGTGTGTCAGAAGTTCTGATTTTTTCCTTTAATTTGTCACGTCTGTGTATTACAACATAAAGAAGAAAAGTAAAACAAACAGCGGTAGAGGATATTCACCCCTCAATCTTTGCAGTGCTTTTGTTCTGTGGTGAGACTCACACATATCATTACTGATATGCACGCAGCAGACTGAGGCCTCAGGTGATTATGCTGCCATTTTTTCCTTCTTTGTCTCCTCTCTATAGCTTGAGTGAACGCAGTACTCCAGAGGTTAACAGGGTTGTTTTTTTTTTTTCTTCTTCTTCTATGCAACGGGTTGGTAAGCACACAGTCGTATATGAGCAGGGTTTCGCCATCTCTGTGCCGACATGCTCTGCTGACTTTAGCTAACTACACCTCCCGGAGGTTTGCGGCCACTGGGGAATGACATCTTTCAGACTCAAGGACTCATCTGTAATTTATCCTGCAGGAATAAAGCCATGTGAATTAACAATATACCACTGATTAATTTATCAGCCAGTGGTTTTTAACCTAGGGCTCTGGACATGGAAGTGGGATCACAAATTTTTGGGGAGGGTAAAAAGATGATTTAAGGATGGCATAACCAGAAAAAAATAGCTATATATGATTTAATCAGATTAATTAAAATATATTCCATCACGTGCAGCTTATTCCTTTGGACTACTGGCCTTTTTCTACCTTAATCTACATCTAATTTAGATTTTGTCAACAAATGGGCTTAATCAATATATGAGAAATTGGCCTGTAGGGTTGAAATAATGTCTATCCTACATGTTGGTTTTTGGAAGTTAATGACCCAAAGATTAGAGGCACACAACTGATCATCTGTAACCTCTTATATTTTGGCCTTTATTATTTAACTTAACATACTACTGAAGAGTTGCTTTAGCACAAATGTGAGCATTTGATGGTTTTTTTGTTTTGTATATAAACCAAATTTTGTTTATATTGAGCTCTGTGAAACTTCAATGGCTTTTTTTTAATACCACAGATAGACCTAAAAACTAGTAGATTAATCAAATCAATCATGTAATAATCATTAGCTGGACCCCTAAAGTCTATCTATTATGACTGTTCAAGACTTCAGCCAAGGATCTCTTTCCCCGTTTCACTCTCAGACAAGCTGCATTACTTATTCTACATACGCAAGATGTTCTGCAAGAAAAAAAAAAAATTGTTTATACAACATAATTTGCAAATGTCCATGCACTCTGGAGGTTGATGAATGTGAGGAGAGCATAGCTGGAGGAAGGTGTGGGATGCAGAAGAGAAAGTGCTATTGCTTCAGTTTCTGAGCACTCCTGAGAACGCAGCATTACTAAATCCTGCACTCCTAAAACCAAATTCATATCCGTGAGGCAAAAAAAAAAAAATAACGATACACTTGCAGCTTATGGCAAGGCATGAATATAAATGCTATCCTCCGCAACATGCACAACCTTGACTGAATGAAACCATCCCGATCCTATAGGTCCCTCTGTGTGCATGTATACTGTATTTGTGAGTATGTTGACTCCTACTCCTTCTCACACTCCAGTCTGTGTGGTGTTGTCTACTGGGCCTGGCTGTTCCCTCGAGACCTCCGCTTCTCCTCCTCCTCCTTCTGCTGCTGCTCTTGCCCCTATCCCCCGTTCGATGTGTCCCACATTCCCTTCTCTGCCACACTAATTGTTTTTTGTAATTATTTTCACCCTCTGCTATTGTGACAAGCAGCGGCTGCACTACTCTTAACACATTACTGCATGGATGCAAGAAAAATAAGAAGAGCACAATAGTGCATGAAAACATGAACGGTGTCTTGAAGGTAAAAAGTTAAATGATTAGTCAGGTGACAGAAAGTTAATCACAAGCTACTGAAGTGTAATGCTTTTGTTTACATCCTACTCACGAGAGTTCACGTTATAATGTAAATGTATGAAGAAAGGTTCAGAAATTGTAATCTCTGCAAGAAAATTAGATTGTACTCCAACTCATACTCACACAGTGGATATAAGCCTCAGATTAACACGCTATAATTGGTTAATGCAAACATATCTAACTCCTGCCAAGCTGCAGGGCTACAATAAATACAGACATATCCACCAAGAGAAAAAAAAAAGAACTCCGTTTTACTGTGTTTGACAAAATATTGACCTTTACTGAAAATTATCTAAAAGAAAAACAATTCTTGATTTGTTTCACATCACAAGTTATTGTAATGTGTGGCGTACAGAAGCAAGTGACAAGATTTCTGTCATTAATGAGCTGCAAACTCCACCGAGAAGCCAAGGAGTCTCACAAACACCCATATCATGACAAATTAATCAAGTTTCACCAAAATCTGACCAACACTGAAAAGTGCCAGTAAAACAACCAATATGAGCACAGTTTGGGTGGAGATCTGTTAGGACTGTAAATTAACTGGTGCTTACATAAAGCGTTTCCACTCTAGTTGAGCACTCAAAGCACTTTTTTTTACTATAAGACTCATTCACCGACTTACACACACCCATTCATACAAGCACTTTTGTCTATGTCTAAGCCCTTTTCTAACATTCACAGACTCACGCTCCGAAGGATGCATCAGGGGAAAGTCAAGGTTTAGCATCTTACTCAAAGATAATTCGCCACGCAGACTAGAAGAGCTGGGGATCAAACAATGACCACCAGATTGGTAGTCGACCCGCTCTACCTCCTTCTATCCTAAGCTGCCCATAGTTCGAGTAAGTTCTGACCAGTACTGTAGGAGTAGAAGGACCGGCGGGCAGCATAAGCTCATTGACCCTTTGGCCAGATGAGCCAAAAATCAACAAACCTTAATTTTCCTGTTACTTCTGACCTTTTGAAAACAAAAATGTAAATTTTGCTCAAGAAAAAAATTTCTTTATTTATAAAACCTTTCGCTGTGACTAAAACTTCTTTAGGGGATGTCAGAAATTCCTCTTTGGAGGAAAAAAAAAAAAGAGCTTTTCTAAATCCAGTTAGAAAAGTTTTAATGTATAAAGTAAAGAAACAGACATTTTTTTGATTTTATGATTTCCTGATCAGGACGCTTTTCTAACTTTAGGCCAATGTCTGTAAGATGCATTAAACCCTTTGGCATATTTTGTTCTTGTCAAA
>NC_044356.1:10206043-10271043 GCF_007364275.1 Archocentrus centrarchus
TACATATATATACATATATATACATATCTATAATTATCTATATATAATATATATATATATATATATATATATATAATATATATATATATATATATATATATATATATATATTTTTTTTTTATGTAAAATTTCCTACTGTGTGAATTAACCGCCTGCTACCTGCCGCCTGAACACAGGCTGACACCATCAACAGTCTGCCTCACTTTTAGGCTTTTATTTCAAGTTTAAATCCAGGAAGTCTGCCACCAGCACACAGTGCTGACTCAGTAAAACCGTGAGGGTACTATAACTCCAAAAAGGGAAGGAAAGGATGGAGGACAGATGGGTCGAGCAAACTGCTTGGCTGCATTTAAAAGTTCTTCTGACCTCTTTTGTTTATTAGATGTTTGAACATTAAAAAAAAACAAACATAGAGTTTTTGGAAAAATGAGAAACTGGAAGAAATCCCAGCAGATTGTTGCTTTGTGTCTAAATTTAGTATGGAGAACCCGTCTGCTGCAGACGAGGAGGGAAACAGGATATAATAAAGGAAGTTTTACTGACTTGTCCTTGTAGTCCTTGAGCACACGGTTGGTGTAGAACATGGCAGCATCCTGCATCTCTTTAACGTACGGGCCCGGTTTGGGAGCCTGAGACAGAAATAAAAAGGTTTAGATTAACACATCCTTACATTAAAGTGAGCTTAAATTAATACAGTAACACCAGGAAATATGTTTTTACCCATTTTGGAAGCCATAAACATCATTTAATTTGGCTTTATTGAACTTGAGCCATTTTCCTTTATGGGCTGTGTTATTTTAAGCCTCTCTATCTAACATTTTAGTGGATTTTAATGGGGTGTTAGTACATACAGTGCTTCTTGTATTCTATTCAGCATTTTATTGCATTTATTAGCTTTTTACTTCTTTAACCGAGCTCCATCTTTTATGTGATCTTTACCCAACTGAGCCATTTTGTTCTGTCATGCAGTATTTTAATCGAGCAGTCCACTTTAATTGTAGACTGTACTTCGTGATTTGGCTGCTGTCAGGCAGGAATTTCCCCAAACATTTGGGATAAATAGTTAATCTTATCTTGTGTATCATGGGTGGGAAACCATTTATTCCAAAGGCCCATAGAGATAAAGTAATCACATGAGCCAAACACTGGATAACTGAACTTAAACTTAGCTACAGGTTACAATGAACCTCTCAGTAACTTTTTTTAAAGAGAGTTGTGTCGACATTTAAATTTGCCCACATCGTACCGACTGTCTGATATGCATCACTGCAGAGGTCGCTTTGAAAATCCTCCTGCCTCTTATTAGAGAGTTGAATTGAATGGAGGCAGAGAAGATGGGTGGGTTACAAGGAAGAAGAAAGTTAAACTAAAGCTCAACATTTTAAAGTGAAGCCTTTAATTAAAAGATGAATCTGTCCTTCTGGTATGAAACTAGACCCAGAAGCTTTGCACAAAGACTGGAAACAGGCTTTGTGCAAAGGTCACAAAACCAGCATTGACATGATTTAAAGAAAAGGGAAGAAAAAGGAAAAAAAAAAAAAAAAAACGACGAAAATCAGGGAATCAATTTTGTCAAAAACGCATAACTACTCCCTTAAAATATGTTTAAATGTTTAGCAAAGCAATTGAGATGTTTAAAATTACAGAAGTAGGCATACAGTGACTGAAGACATTCATTATGTGCACCCAAAAATCTGATCTATTATTCATAAGTCTCAAAAACCACAACAATGGGTGAATCATCTACTGTAACAGTAAAGCTCTGTTACTGGTGCTTTAACGTCAGCCAAGAAACTGTCGCTCAGACGACACTGCTGACAGAATCAAAGGGAGGCCTGTTTCCGCCTGTTATCCCCTCATTTGTGTGGGCAGAGGCATTGCCGAAGCTGCTTTGCTGCATGTTAACCTCTCCCAGCCCCTGCACTCACCATGGCGATCCATCCAAGAGCAGGCACGCTCTCGCTGACGGCAGAGAGGTGGTTGAACAACGGCGAGCTGCGGTTCTGCTCGCGAAACGCCTGCACCTGCTGGATGGATTTGGACACGGGCTGCAGGAGAGTCGTCAAAACTGCCTGAAGGGATAAGAAACGCTTAATGCAAATTAATGATGACAACAATCCCGCTAACCCTCATCAATCACAACTAAAACTGAGCTTGAATATTTAACCTATGCAGAAGATTTTATTTTTTTTATCTAAACATAATGAGGCAGGAAAAATAAACATGGCAGAGAACCTCTACGGGGAAAATTGAAGGCTTCACCCATTAAAACTGCAGACAAAACCAATGAATAATGCACAAAGTTGATATTGATTAATCATTGTGGTGCCTAGTTAAGTGAATGATCAATTACAGTGTGTTTAACTCACATCAGAGGGCTTCTGGGAGGTGCCAGCTTTGACGAGGAGCTGTCTCTCAGTGGCAAACGCCTGCTTCATCATTTCTGCCTGGAAGAGGGGGAAAAAAAAGAAAGGATTTAATTTATCGTTGTCCTGTTTTTACATCCCCCTTTTACTAACATTTAATTTAAAAAAAAAAAAATTACACTTGTTATTTTTGGATTTCTAAATGCATTTATCTGCTTTTCAAGGGCCTCACATATAGTAAGATTCAAGTCTTGCCTAACGGGGAAATAAAAACAAAATCATGATGAGGGATACTGTAAGCGCAGTATACCATGGTATGTAAAAGAAGCAATGAAAGCAGTTGAGGTAACTGCATTTAAAAGGATTCCCTGCTGAGTTTTGCATAAAACAAAAGGCTCCCACAGTCCTTCCACACTCCTCTGATCTACAGGTGGTGGCAGCAAACCAAGACATGCTGCAATGTGCACAAATCAGGGAAGAAGAAACTTGGAGCCAGTAAACTTTCATGCGATGGCTGTGGCAGTTCAAGGAATCAGCTTTGGTAGGAAAGAGATGAAACCAGCTCAGGTAGGACCTGTGACTAAAGCTGCATGCAAATCTGAAATTGTGACCTACATGTTTCTGGACATCGCCCCCTATCTGCTGGCTGAGGGAGAGGTACTCTGCCAGAGGTCCCTTTACGATCTCATCAAAGCCCTCCACAAACACAGATCCAGCTGCAGAGAGAAGAAAAAACACCACAGGGATTTAAAAAATGCATTTAAAAGAAAACAAAATTTTTCAATTCAGATTCAAATTAACAGTGAGGTGGATTAATGAAAGCGATGAGAGCTGATGTGTGATACACAAATACACACACGGCCGTTAATGCAAACTTCAGCCACAACAACTGAAAACACCTTAAACAGCAGGTGGATGATTTCACGTTACATCCTCAAGAGTTAAACACCAACACAAGAGGTTCATGTGAAACTGACCTCGTCACCATTACATTTCTTCTGAACAGTTAATACATAATGGGGACAGCTGTGGCTCAGGAAGTAGAGCACTTCGCCTACCAACTGGAAGGTTGGCGTTTCAATCCCCGACCCCACTATTGTGCAAAAAGTGTCCCTGAATTTCCCTGATGCATCTATCAGTGTGTTTGTGTAAAAGCACTCGGGCAGGGGGGGGGAAAAAAAAAAAAAAAAAAAAAAAAAAAAAAAAAAAAGCGTGTGCATAAATGTGACTTATAGTAAGAAAGTGCTTTGAGTGCTCAGAGTAGAAAAGCACTAGATAAGCATCAGTATCAGTCCATTTACCATTTAATAACTATGCATTACACTGTCAAATATCTTGCAGTGATCACTCACTGATTTCTACACATCATTCATGGTTATTGGATATATTCTTTAACAGTAATACCTCCTCCATCTGAACCTCCAGCGCTGCCCCCGGGGCCCGACATCGCCTCCAGACGACCCACCGCCACCTCCAGCCGCTGCACCAGATTCGCCAACTCTGCCATACCTGTCACGAAGAGAAGGGGATGAATATTTGTATTTAATAAGAGTCACTGTGGCAGATTACGCAGTTATCAGGTCACCAATTCATTGTGCGCTTGCACACTGGTCACTACTACAGGGAGGGAGGAGCAGATTGAAAATGCAAACCCCCATAAACAGGAGGATGCATTTCTTTAGAGGTGCTTGCTTATATTAACATGAACCTACATTAGTGAAGCAAAGCAGAACTACAGAAATAGACTTGAGTTAATTGAACCACTAAACTTGGCATCCAGTTCATGCTGCATTAGTTTTAAATTTGCAAAAACTTATTTCAACATTACGAACCAAGAACCTGTTTTTGTTACATTAATACTACAACACAATATGTTTTAATGAGCTCATGTGGCTCTACAGCCTGACTTACCCTCTGCTTCTTAGTGTTGTTTCATGTCTTTAAGCAGCAGCAGCTCATATAAGGCTCAGTTTAACTGTCTAAACCAACCTTCAGAAAAAGTTGATTTCTTATGACTGTTCACATCTACAGGTCACTTATTTTCAAACCCCACTAATTTCTTTGTGTTTATACACTTGTTGTTAACACTGTTTGTAGCTTTCACAGGCTGAGTGGTACTTTCTGTTCTAGCTGTCTAATTGAGGGCTCGATTACACCTGGGACACGCAGTGAAGGGAAATTACTGCGATTAAAAACAAGCTTCCTCTGCAGGAAAACGCTCTGAACGCTGGCCGTGCCTTTGGAAGATTTGGTGCCAGAAACGAGTTCATTTGTAAACATGCGAGTCTTCACTTCAACAAGTCCCATATTCTGGGTTCAGATCATATTACTGCTCCTAAAGGCCTTCATAGCAACCTGATTTTCCTGGTATTCTCCAGAAAGTGTGTGTGTGAAATTTAATTAGTGAATGTATATCCCGGTGTGATCTAGGACTTCAACTACTGACAGGTGATTTGAAGCTCTCTCTCTCCTAAACATGGACAAAGCATTTATTACTTAATCTAACACATCTCCAATTTAATTATTGATTCCAGATGTTTCCAATAATTTTGGCTGGTGTTTCAAAAGCAGTGCTTCTCAAACTGTGGGACCTTTTTTTTTTGTTGTTGTTTTTAAAACAAACAAAAACAAGACTTTGGTCAAACTATTGCATGACCTGCATGGCTCTTGATCCCTAGGTTAAAGTTTCCATGAGTACACGAGGGACCGTGTGGTGTGAATTCCAAAGTCAGGCCCTGAGCCAGAGGCTCTGCGTGGGGGACATCCACACAGGCGCTACACCAAGTATCCACCAGCTACTAGGGCTACACCCACACATGCACGGGTATTGTGGTAAAAGTAGCTGTTTCTGGGCGTTGCTGCTTTTCTTCCGAAAGTAAATGGCATCTGAGCTGCTGAAAAATTCCTCTGAGGGTGAAGATTTCCAGAAACTGTTTCCATGTAAACAAGGAAAACAGATTTTGTCATGGAATGGCAATGTTACCTTGTAACTTTGCTTAGAATGGTGCTATATAAATATAAATAAAGTTTGTTATTTATCCAGACTTGGGACCAGCGCTGTAAATACACTGGCTTGCGATCCTCTAAGGCTGGGTTCGTGCCCCCCCCCGGGTCTTGAACCCGGGATCTTCTGTGTGTAAGATGGATGGGTTTACTACCCCACAGTCCCACTGATGTCACACAGAGCCAAAAGTAGAAAAAGGAAAAAAAAAATAAATCATTTGGAGCAGTCTGAAGCCTGAACTTTTGGCTCTCTGGGATTACATGCACCTCGGTCACACGGGCCTAACCCAACCACCAGATGGCTTCAGATTTGCAGCATTTCTATATGACTAGGATTATATTGCCACCTGTTGCTTTGGCATCCTTTAGACAGCGCTTGACATTGTTTTTGTGTGTTTTCCTGTGGATCAAGAAAGCAGAAAAATGAAAGTGGAATGTAGCCAATGGATGTGTGAATGTAGCCAATGGATGTGTGAATGTAGCCAGTGGATGTGTGAATGTAGCCAATGAGTTATCAATAAATATTCTCTATTAGATTATATAATCAAATAATAAAAATATCAGATACACAGCTACTGGTGTAAGGAGAAAGCAATAAAGAACATGGTGAGAGATTGGGCCTCCTTTAAAAATCAGCTTTAATTAAGCTGATATTTATGTACATTAATATCAGCCTAACAACTGAAGGTAAACCCTTAAAGTCAAAAGATTGGTCTGTTCTTATTTGTTCTCCTTAGTCTTCCCAGCTGTTGTTAATAAGATGTATTTTATTCATCCCAAAGTTGGGAAATTAATTTTTAACTGCTGTAACAAAGTAAGTTAAACACAACAAACAGAACAGCCTAAAAAAAAGCAGAACAGTGTATTTGTGTTTTTTTGCGATTCTCTGCCATTTGTATGTGTGTGAATAATAGTTAAATGTAACTGAGGTAATTAAATATTTGAACTAGCTTAACGGCTGCAGCTTGCATTGAAAAAACATGTTAAATATTTGAATGTTCTATTCTGTATGAGATTTTTGGACATTTTGACAGCCCTACACCCACACACGCACCTTTAAAAAAGGTACAACAGGAATGACTACCTGCCCGTGATGTCATCAGCAGAATATAATCCTCTTATTAAGAAACAACCCACCTGGAATTCAAACACGGGCATAATGAAGGTTTATACCTGAATCAGCCACACGGACAGAACCCTCGAATATTTGAATAAATGGAGCCAGTAGATGTAAATGTGCACATTTGCAAGCTTTAAGGAAGTCTCAGAAAAATCCACCTTAACACCGCCGAGGTTGAGAAACAAAAGAGGAAGAGCAGGCCAGAACATGCTGAGTAAAAGGTATGTAGATCACTGTCAGTTACTGCAGAGAGATACCAGCTGTGTGATTTGAACATGCAGGTCCGTAGCACCTATGGAGCGATACTCCTGAGTTAACTGTTCAAAAAGACTTGATTAACTGACTCCAATCCAAGTTCAACACATAAAGGAGTACTCACAGATATAGCCACACCTGAAGAGATAGGCTAACATTACACGAGGCAGCTGAAACCTGATGCTGCCCTTACCTGGGCCACTGAGAGCCCCCCCTAAGTCTCAGGTACTTACACCTGGCTGATGGTGAATGGATCCACACAGACCACTCTCACTAATGACCAAGACAAACCTGCAGCCAACATCTCACTTTCACTCCTGAGTGAAATCTTTAGATATCAAATGACTGAGATGTAACATTTTTGCCTGTAACAGATGAAGACAAGTCATACAGATGGGTTTCAAAAACATTTTGAATTTAAAAAGTCTGTTAGCCCCATGACAGGCTGGTGACCTGTCCAGGGTGTACCCTGCCTCTTGCTCTTTGACAGCTGGGATAGGGTCCAGCATGACCCCCCATGACCCTGAGGGAGGGGGGGCAGGAAAGCCAGGTATGAAATAACTCAAACTTTGTACAGATGCTAGTATTGATGAAGTAGTTTCTGAAG
The DNA here is from genome assembly GCF_007364275.1 of Archocentrus centrarchus. NCBI lineage: Eukaryota > Metazoa > Chordata > Actinopteri > Cichliformes > Cichlidae > Archocentrus > Archocentrus centrarchus. Next base: position 10,213,395 of record NC_044356.1, read on the forward strand.
GCTGTATAATGTACCTTAAGGAAGGGAGAGGCAGTGTCAGAGCATTATGTCAACCCTAAGGCTGTTAGGTGAAATCATCAATAAGGTGTTTCAGCAGGTGAGGTGACAAAGACATCAAGTAAAAACCATTTTAAAAAGACTATTTTTCCCCCCTTACAGCAGACAGAAAGAAGCACATAATACCTAAACTTCCCCTTTTTCCTCTTTCACAGAGGGAAGTTACACATTAATTTGTGCAGCAGACTCAGAGGAATTAGATCACAGCAGGACACACACACCAGCTCTACCCTTGACCCACATTCAGTTCAGCATCACAGCGGAATTTATACCTGCAGATACCAGAGTCCAGCACTTCCTGGTCTCTTGAGACGTGACTCACCTGCACCACAGGGAGTGGCCCTAAAGAGGTGTAACAGAAGGGGGGGGAAAAAAAAAAAAAAAAAAAAAAAAAACAACCACAAAACCAGCCCTGTAGATGGCTAACGGTGCTGTTAACTACAACACTTTATCCGCTTCGAGCAAATTGCAAATCCCAGAGCGAGACACTTTGGAGTTTACTGGGTGCCCTGTTACTTCAATTTAAAGGCTTATTTTCCTTTAAGAGCACCAAAGCAAAGTGCTGACCACCGAGGAAACACTGCAGGAGAAGAAGAAACCAGAGACATGAGGGCAGCCAGGAAGTCATTCCCTCCAGTGACACTTTCCTTAGTTTAGAGCTAAATTTGGAGCGTTCACAATTATAGAAGCTTGTTGTTTAAAAAGAAAAACTGGGAGTTTGTTTTTACTGTGAAATCCCAACAAAATTAATTGATCCAACTTTGGACACTACCACCTCACACCACAACACCCATATTTGTTGTTACTAACCTTTTTACTGCATCATTTTAGATTTGTTTTAATAGAGATGTTAATTTATGTAATCTTTTACCTTATTGAGTCATTTCTTTTGCTGTATGGTGTTTATACAATATAGCATTGTTTCAGCTTGCATTTCATTTGGCTACTGTAACAGGAATTGCCCAACTTTTTGGAAAAACGTATTTTATATCCAGTCCACTTTAACTTATTTCTCTGTGCCCAGGAGAAATTTGTGTCCAAAAACTAATTAAAAGCCTTCCTCTAATTGACATGTTACAGTCAACGACGACATTATTAATCTGAGTCAATCCAGTTACTGGGTAAAAACTGAAGAACTGCATCTCTGGATGAAAACAATTCCAGGCAAATTATTTTTTATTGCAGTTTGAGGAGAATTTGCAAAAACAATCTTAACTTCTTGAGTCATTTATGCTTAAAGCAACTTTATGTTGGTCTCATTAGCAATGCAAACAACTGATGCTGCAATAAAATTGGGAGAGTGCTGTGAACTCGTGGCATGCTCTTATCGCTATAGTTTGGTGTAAAGTGGTCATAAAGCTCAGTCACAGTGGTCCTGAGTCGCTCTTTTTCCTCACCTAGTTTACATAGTACATTTGGTCTAGACTCATGCAAATATTAAAGCTCAAACACACGAACAGTCAACAACCAATAGGTGCTCTCTCTCCCCCTTTTTTCCTTTTGCTCTGGTTTTTCAGAACAAACCATTCCACTAACAAGGGCAGGTGTGGCCAAAAGCTCCCGGGTCTGCCTACAGCACTTCTAGCTTTTTGTAAATTTCCACCAGGTGCATGATGGGAAATTATCTCAAAAGGAATCTAGCTGTAGTCTTCCAAATAGTGACCCCCAGTTCTTACAAAATCTTAGCATCTATGACTTAAAAACTCAGCACACTCTCTTTAGATGAGGGGTGTCAGTCTTTCATAGGTCTTATAGTGTATGGCAAGTTGTATTTTACAATTGAACACCTCTGCAACCAGAAATCTGAAATATTGCACTTCATTTACTTGCCTACTTAAATATTAATATGACAAAGCAGTTAAATATTGTTCCAGGAGGTCAAACAATACCTGACTTTGCTTATACTGTAGCTCTAACCCTATCCAACTGATCTCACAGGCCTACTTTGGTGTGCATATGGCAGAAATGTTTTGCACAGAGCCCCATCAGCATGCAGGGGCAGTGAAGTAGGTTAGTTAGGCCTGTGTGAGGGTTTTGTGTGTCTGCCTGGGGGCAACACATTCAGACATAAAGAAGGGAGCGTCCACTTCTGCATTTGCAGCCTTTTTTCCAGATCTATTTGCATAGGGAAAAACATGTTTTCAAACCGTGGAGATGAAAAGCAGGACGTCCTCACAGACCTACTTCGGTGGGCTCAAAGCTGAACTAAATCAAGTTCAAGCCGCTGCTGATAATGCGATCACCGGCTAAAGCTAGCCAGCGGAGCCGGTGGGTGTCGCGGAGAATTACGTTTCTAGTGCAAATTTAGCCCCCCCACGATCCGCTGTTAAACATGAGTGGGGAAAAAAAAAGGAGATATCTTTAGTTTGTCCTTTCGGCTCTTTAAGTGAAGAAACACCTTTCCTGTATAACGTTATCCTGTCCTGAAGAGTTACAGATTAGCAAATAGCGTTAAGCCGTCAAACCGCTCAGGAATTATTTACATAGGGTACAAAATATGCCATAACACCACTGCCAACAACCAGAGCTGGCTAACGTAACCCCAGATAAACCGCTTTTATTTGAATTATGCCACCTTATTCAAAGTCTACCCAGATTTAAAAACCTGAGGTGGTGTTTCTCTACGTCTCCTCCCTGTTGTTGAGCGTCTGCTGTCAGTTTGGGTATTTCCTGGATGCCCCCCCCCCTCTTCTCAGACACACACCCCTCCCTGTGTCAAATAATGCTGCACTACTCTGCAGAGGAGGAGTAAAAAAACAGAAGTTTCCACTTTTAACAAGCCAGCACAGAAAGCAGAAGTAAAGGCCAACAGCAGGGCTCCAGATATGTAAAAGGTTTGGGTCAGTCCAGCGTCAGCTTTTGCGGCTAACCTCGGCTAGCCGGCTGCGTTAGCATCACACCGATTTCAGGACGTAATTTGTGAATGATCGGCGGTGGAGGAAGAAGCGGCTGCGTGCTCGCGTCTCAGATTTTCCGTTTTCGGAGACAAAAAAAAAAAAAAAAGGCCGTTAAACGAGTCACAAGCCGCGCAGTGCAAAGACCGCACAGCCGCCGCTTACCTGCTAAACTGGTCAAGCAGTGATTCGGTCCTTTCTGTTGTCGCTGCTGTGGGAGTGTGCACCGAGCCTCGTCTCTTTCTTCCTGTATGTCGGGGAATTTACCCAGCGCTCACCGCGCCGCGTTTCCGCCCTTGTTCGCGCAACTAATTCCTTTCCCATATAAGGAGTGTGAGAGGCAGAGGGCAGCAATATAAGAAGAGAAGAAAAAAAGTGATGAACTAACTACTTTCCTTCCCGTCCTAATAACATATCTGCAGGCAGTGAGATATGACATAAAGAAAATAACACAAGGCGCAGCGTCTCTACAGGAGAAGCTGCTTTTAAACTTTACAGAAAAAAAAATAATAAAAAAAATCCAGAGTTGTGTTTTTCTTGGGTTATTTCGTGCTTACACATGTTTGCCCCACTCTACACGCTGCAGCCCTTTTCCCCGTCCTTTTAAAGTATGAAAAATCTGTCACACATATACAAAGCATGCACACAACAGTGGCAATGTGCGTAAAAGCAATGCTCTCAATTATCTAATTCAAATCAGGGAGGCAACTTAATGCTTATTATAATAATTTAACAAAATGTTTGCTTTTTGCCCAGTCCTTCGTTTATTCCCATATTCATTCAAACAGGAAATTCCAGTGACACATTGGCTTTTCCACTGTAACATTCACTTTTGTGAGTCTTTCCCAGGCTAAGAGGTCCCCTTCTTGGAGTCTGGCTGTGGCCTCATCTGGACTACACCGGCTCACACACTGCTTGAGGAAAGGTCACTAACATGCTTCTGTGAATGAATTCAATTGTAAGTGTTTTAAGAGAAACTCTTTGGGAAAACAAGATTATGATAACATAATTCTGCATTTTCTATTGTCTCCTGTGATATTTAAGATCAGTATTTGTGTGAATTTTTGCTAATTATAAGCATATTATTACAAGTACTGCTAATATTATAGTTCCATATTTTTGGGAATGTTTCTGTGTTGTTTATCATATTGAGTTGAATTTTATTTGTAATACTGTGCAGAATAATTTGTAATAATGTAGTACAACGAGCGTACAATGCTCTTATTCAAACACACTGTATTTCATTAGGTTGTGAATCAGTTTCAGCTGCTTTTGGTGTCAATGAAATTAACAACAGGTGCACTAGAGGGACAACAATGAGACAACCCCCAAAACAGGAATGGTTTTACAGGCGGCGGACACTCACATTCATCCCTCATCTTTCCTGACTGTGCCTTCACTAGTTCTGCATTTGGCTTGGGTCAGTGTCACTACTGGCAGCATGAGGCGATCCCTGGACCCTACAGAGGTTGCACAGGTAATCCAGATCCTCCAGGAAGGCACAGCAATATGTGCCATTGCCACAAAGTTTGCTGTATGTCCCAGCACAGTCTCAAGAGCATGGAGGAGACTCCAGGAGACAGGCAGTTACTCTAGGAGAGCTGGACAGGGCCGCAGAAGGTCTATAACCCATTAGGTGTTAATGGAGCAGCAAAGCACATCAAGGGTAATGGCTTATAGAAGCCAATGAAACGACCAACCATCAGTGCAACAATACATAGATGTTTGGATTCACTGTACTCACATTATACCAACCCTATAATATGTACATATGAAAGTGGTGCCCTTGTATGAAGGTGCAATAAAGGAATTGAATAATTTTCCAATCAGGTGATGAGCCGGAATTTCTCCCGGCTCTGTCAGATCACACAAAGACTTTTCCTTTGAACTGTGCAGGCTGTGGAGGAAAAACAACAAATAAGAGAGAAACCCCCCCTTTGTAATGAGCTGCAGGAAAAAAAAAAAAAAAAAAAAAGAATAAAAACCTTCAAAGTCAGTCTTTGCTCAGATCAGACAACTTGAGAACAAGCCAAAAGTTTTTTTATTTTAATTTTACAGATTATCCAGTTGCATCAGGTCAGATCATAGAACAAAAACAGGGGTTATCCTTCACTAAAATTTTATTAAAACAAAACAAAACAAAAAAAAAAAAAAAAAAAGCAGATACTCCCCCTTTCATTTAGCATTTTCTCCTCATTTTTGACTCTGCCTTCACAGTGGACTCTTGGGAGTCGAGGTCAGTTCACTTGCATCTAAAAATCCCAAACAAACGGCGAATGTAACAGAAGAGATGAAAAATTGTGTGTCATCCATCAGGAAGAAAATGGCCGTAAAAAAAGAAATTTGGGAGACCAAAAAAAAAACCAAAACAAAAAGATGAATACATCAGAACAATTTGGCTGCTGTTCCAAAAAACATGAAGATAATATGAAATTATTCCAAAGTGTTTTGACAGAGTTGGCACTTGGGTGCGCTTGATTTTAATTTGCCTCCTACAGGAGCGCAAACGATGGCCCGATAAATTCAGCAGGTGAGAATAAAATACATTTTGTGCAGCAGATCCAACATGGGCATGAATGGTAAATGGACTAGTTCTTATATAGCGCTTTTCTACTCAGTCTGAGCACTCAAAGTGCAATGAGATGACTTAGCAGTAAGAAAGACATTTTTTTTTTTGTTTGTTTTTGCAGGAATTTGAAATGATTGTTTATTTCACACAGAGTAAAGGATGAACTGAATCAACGACGTACCCTTCTAACATTCAACAACAACGACCAAAAAAAAAAAAAAAATCAAAAAAAGTGACTTCAGATGAGGACTAACGGGTCAGTTTCACATTCCGCATGCAAAGTGAGATGATACACGGGAGAGCTGTTCGTTAAAGTTTTCCCCCTCAGTACAGTCCAGCCAAGAAACACCTCGGATTACTACCGATGCACAAACAAAGCCTTCCTGCTGAGCGCCGTTTGTGGTTTATTTCTGGTAATCTGCTCAAAGAGGACGCAAACATCCTCCAGATTAACCTCCTGCTCGTGTCCTGTCTGTGGGAAGAAATAATTTGTTTTTGGGATTTAGTGCAGTTTCATCTGCGATCGGACGCGCGGCTCACTCGTATCCTGAAAGGAAGTTTAGTAAAACCTATTTGAACGCTGACATTTTGACTTTTACATTTGCTACAAAACAACACTGCCTTATATTTCTGCACAGCACAGGGCCTGTGGAGTTTGACTCCAACTCCACAAAATCACTTTATGGCCAGACTTAAGAAAAATTTATAACATTGTATCCAGCGAAACCTGTTTCAGTTTATACGGACATGTGACTTTTTGATTTAAACATTCGTTTTCTTTAAAAGATGGGTTCACTGTTCTTCCATCTTGAAAAAGGAACATTAAAAACAAGCGTCCTCACCCTCTTTGGAAGCCAATTGATCAGAAGTGTTTGCTGTAATTTTACAGAAACTGCAAAATTTCCCTCAAGATAAAAAGTAAAAAAATTTCACACCCTCTTCTTTGGGTTCCAGTGGTATGAAGTTTTGTTTAATTATTTCATCATTACCAGTGGCGCTGGCAGCCATAATCCTCTATGCACAGTATTTATATACACTTGTAACAATAACACATGTCCACTTTGGATTCTTTAATGGGGTTGAGACACATTTTTGGCTGCAGCCTCTCACTAATTTGAAGGCTGATAATTGGTCTCCAGATACAGGTCACTGGGTGGTGAACATACTACGAAGCGTGCTGAGAGTTAGAGCCTGAACCACGGAGGCTTACATTACTGACATCTGCCCATATCCACTGCCAGCGCTCAGCATCCTTCAGCTCTTTATGATGCATTAATAATATCTCAATATGACGACTGACAAACGACTGAATGAACTTAAATTGGTATTTCTACCACTTTCGTTTTATTTTCTCATCTGACTTTTTCAGTGTGTTGTTGTAGCAGCCAATAGCTGAGACGGTGCTTGTTTTTAATCACAATGTTACCATTAAATGCAGAAATCTTTCTTAATAGCATATTTCTCTGGGTTACGTCTAATACAGCTGTTTTGTCCTGACATTAGGAGGTAGTGCTGGCTGGGCTGATCAGAGTTTTTAGGATGGTGTTGTATTGGTAGTTGGTGCAGGTTGTGTGCAGGTAAGGTTGCATCACCTCTTACGCCATGCTACAAATATATAAATGTCCATGGAAGGAAAAAAAAAAACAAAGATTTTCATACCACTGCAACCCTATATTTGATTAGTATCTCTCTACTGGATAACTTTAATGCAACTTTTCTCCTATCCATATTTAATGCTGTCCTGTGTTTATGGCTGAACCTCTCAACTTCCCACCATCACAGAAGAACGTCTCCCTTTTTAAACCAACAAAGAGACAAAGTGAAACAGAAGACATTAAAATCAAAGTGCATCGACATCTAAATCACAGCCATAAGGTTGTTTGTAAAAACAGCAACAAAAACTAAGTAGTCTTCACGGGTCAAGCAGTCATTGCATTAACAAAAGGTGAGCGAGCGAGTGAGCGAGCAGCGTCCTGTGTACTTCGTCTTTCTCCTCGTTATCTCCCCCGTCGAGACCATGCTCATTAAAGTTGTGTACTCCGGTTACTTAATCCACGGAGAAGCCTTCAGAATTAAACCTTAAACGCTGCCACTCTTCTGTGGGTTCATAAAAGCAAGCAAACAAACAAACAAAAGAAAAAATCCAATAAAACATACAAACTGCTTCGAGGAAACATCTTTTGGCACCGCAGCCATAGAAATCCACACATACACCTGACATACAAACATGCAGCCGATCGGATCAGGTTGTACCAGAGCTGCAATCTGTCGCTCTTCATGCACATAAATTATTTAAAAGATTTTCTGAGGTGGTTTCGATGAGCCGTTGCCAGCTCAGCTCAGTTTTGGTTGTGATACCCCCCCCCCTCCCCGGTTGAACAGAAACAATCAGAGAAGAGTTAACCATTAATTTAAAAATGGCAGTGTTTGGTAGCGTCGGCTCAACCTGAAACGGCGTGAATACGACCTGTCCGTACATGCGTGTCTACAAGAGGCGAGGTGTGAGCGTGTCAGGTGGCTGGTTTTCGTGTCATTGAAGCTTTTTTTTTTTTTTTTCTGTCCCCTAATCTATAAAGTCACTCGGGCTACTTTCTCTCACACAATCTCCAACCTTTGTAAGCCAGCAGCAGGAGAGGGGCAGCAGTACATTCTTTATGTCTCTGTGTTAAATATCAGGGGTCTAACTTAATATTTGATACCATTCAAAAACACAGTGCTCACCCCTGGTTCTCAGTGTAACGGCAGTTTCTTTTTCCCTTCATACTGGCTCAGTGTGGGCGCAGGGAAGCTTCAGTCTAGTGGTGTCGTTTCTGTGACAGTGGGACAACATGGTTCCAGCACATTTCTCCTCCTCTCTCCGTCTCCCCAACACATGGTATCTCACAGTCTTGTCTTCGTGGACGAGAGGTGCGAGGTTTCCATGTTGAAGAACAACAAAGGAGAAAGAGGAAGAGTGAAGGGGAAGAGCTGTGTGAGGGCAGCTGTGAGCTCCCCCTTCCTCTCTTGCTATAGGAGCTCCTCTCTTTGCTTCTTGGCCCTCGCCGGCCCCTGGCCGTTCCTCAGGGAGCCGTTCTGAGGCCGCAGGAGCTGCCCGCGCTCTTGGTCCTTCCACGGGACTCCGCCCTGCCCTTCATCGCTGTCCAGGTCAGAGTCTGAATGCATGAGGGCAGAGGAGGTGGGGGCAGGAACTGGCTTCAGGCGGGCTGCAGGAGGAGGAGGATGGAAGAGAAAGAAAATGCAATGAATGAAGCGGTTTTAAAGCTGGACTATGTGTTTACAGACAGAATGGCACACACGCACGAGCCAGCAAAAACATAACCTCCTCGGTGGAGGTAATAAGTTCTGCAGTGCATGTAATCTTATTACAGAGTAAGAAAGTACTGGTATTGTGGTATTTGTGTTTTCAAACATTCCCACCAGCTCTCGGCAGTTGCAGCTCCAAACAGTCCTGCTCGTCAGCTTCGAGTATTTTGTATCGGCTTTTATTTCGGCGCACTTTGTTCTTACGCCTAATGGGAGAAATAAACATGCCAAAATCAATGATCAATATTCTCAGAGTTATTTAATAATCCTAACCCATTATTTAAAGAACAAAGTAAATACCAAACTCACCTGTTGCAGCAGCACACTATCCCCCACACAAGTGTTGCCGCAGCAACCACAATCATAAAGGATGCTATCACCACATAGAGCACGCTCCACTCTGAAAACAGGGGAAAAAGTTATTATATGATAAAGTAAGTATTAAACTGTAGTCTAAAATAATGCTAGGCAGCTAAATAAGTTTAAGGTCTGACTACATGAAACAAAAAATTAAATTTAGATGGCTTGTTGCCTGGAAATTATTTTCTGAGCCACATTTTCACAACAATACCCCTGATTATTCATTAATTTATATTTATTGACCCTTTATTTTATTGCAACACCTCTCTTCTTACCACAGTTGCTCTCTGTGTCTCCAAACTGGGCTCTGATGAAATTCTCCATCCAGAAAGGGTGACAGACGCAGCGCCGCGTGAATGAGTCACACTCGCCGTGGCCGGAGCAATTCAGCTGGCAGACTGAGGAGGGAGAGCGGCAGAGTGAGCGCTCAACAAACCTCGAGCTTTAAAATGTGGCAAGAGCTTCCAAACGGCAGACTTAAAGCACTAAGGAGACGAGCAATACATATGACTTTGCAACAGCTAAGAAATCTGAGGGAAAATTTGATAGTCTGATTTCTATGGTTTACTGCTTTAAACAAGAAGCACATGTGATTGGTTTGGTTTGTCTTTAAGTGGAATCACTCAAAAACGAGTCATTATCAGTGCACTCTGCACACTTTAATGTCATGAGACGTTTATTGTAGCTGTATTTTACTACATTTATTATGTTTATTTAGTTTTAATGCATTTTATCAAGCCATTTTACTTTATGGTGCCATTTAATTATATTATATTCAGATTTTTACTTACTGGCCATATTTGACTTAAAAAAAAATGTTTAATTGAGCTCTTTTCTAAAATTATTAAAAATAAACATCTTAAGTGGCACCCATCAAGATTCCTTGCATGTAATCTTTGCGAGGCACTCACTGACTGTATCCACTCGGCGGGCCTTGAAGATGAGGAAGTCATTCTTCTGTTTGCACAGTTTGTTGCGAAGGCCAAGTGCAACATTGCGGCCAGACAGTGGAGGGCGCCCCGGACTGCCTGACACCAGGAAGACCAAACGAGTGCTGAGGAGGGAGGGGAGGATACTTAGTCAAATCAGGATTCCAGCTATGTTCATGGATGTGTTTCATCACAGATCTCTAAATCAGAAAAATCACCTGTGCTCATTAAATGCACTGATCTCTCGCACAATGATGTCGCTGTCGAGCACGCCCAGTAAAACCCCGACCTGTCGCAGCAGCATGTCGCGCTGACGCTGGGATACCTGCGATACAGAGACCTCCAAGACCAGCTCCACCAGGTCGCGTTCCCACATGTCTGAGGGAGAGAAGACAAAGGAGAAACAGGGAGAGGGAGGACAGATCAGGTGACAGTGAAACAGAAAAAGTGACATGAGGAAAACGGGCAGATTGCGGGATCCATCTGACTCTCTGAAATCTGGGAGAGAGGCCAGAGCACCAAGCGACGGATTAGTTTCTGGCCGAGTGTGTGTATGTGCGCCGTATGCTGCGCTGACCCGCTCAACCTTCTGCTGCCGGCTGCTGAGTCTCCTGCTGTGTGGAAATCATTTCTATGCAGATTTGTTTGAAGAAACAAAAAAAATCATGCAGAGCTCGTACACCCTCTTGTAGCTGTGTCTCAATATATTTTTCCACTGTGCTTTTTAATGACCACAAATTTCTTTCCCCATTTGAAGCTTTATCTTGCTACAAAATAAAAGCCTGAATAGAAACCATGAGTCTTTTATTGTGACAGGATGCACCATAAAAACAACTACAAGGGAAAACTACCAACAGCAGTTTCATCAGAGTAAAAATGAGAGTGTACATTAAAATTTGGTATGATGTGAGAAATTCCATCTCTGTCACAGTACAGTCCAATATGGGGCAACCATTTTCTCGCCCCGCGAAGAGCAGATACATAAATGTAAATTTCTATGGCTTAGACGTTGTGTAAAAATCACACTCCAACCCAACAGAGTTCACTGACTAGACCCACATAAACTCTTATTTTTACCTCATGATGACAAAGAACTGTTCATGAAAGGCCATCAAATCAGAGCTGTATAATCAGAGCTCACATTATAGGCTGAATGGATGAAGCAAAGTCTTGTAGACTTCCTAAACACACTGTATTTGGTTAATGCAAACGTATGCAACTCCTTCCAAGTTTAGTCAACACACAGTACACACAGAGGCTAAAGAAACCCTGTTTCACTGTGTTTTCCTAAACCCAGAGGTTTTTAACTATTTTTAATGTTTAACTATAACATTTTACATTCAAGCTTTTATGATGAGCTACTGCCATCTTTGATTAATGTGCATGTTTTATTTCTGTTCTGAAGAACAGGATCTTAATTACACTGTCATGCGTTTATAAGCTGAATACATGGAACAAAGATTTGCAAACTGAAATCTCAGCAGAGGATTGGAAATCAGCTCGTGCTGTGACTCACACCCAAACAGTGAATACGTACCTCACACTAACACTTTAATTAGCTAACGCAAACATATCTATGTAATTTCTGCCAAGTTAAATCAGTATAATAAAATCCACAAGAAACACTTTATTTAATAAACATAAAAGAGACAAGTGGATACTTTTTCTAGTCAATGGAGAAAGATTAAAACACTTTAGGAAGGAATCAGCGCGGCATATAAGAAGATTATTTCAAAAGAAATTTCACTTGCTGCTGTTTCTACTTTGGTTTGTATCCAGAAGGGTAAAATTATAATAGATAAACCTCAATTTTAATGCCAAAAAGCCTTTAGCATTGTTTTTGGATTAAAAAACAGACCAAAATTTACACACTGAACCGTTCACTAGAAAGAATAAGAAAACTTGTAGGACAAAGAAGAAGTGATGTTTGTAAAGCTTGGAGGACCTTTTCTTCCACCACAGAAAAAAAAAAAATACATGACTGTGGATTTGTCTGTACATGTGTTTGTGCAGGTCTGCGTACCTGGTTTGACCTCCACTGTGCCCCTGGCCTTGTTGCTTTGTCCTTTGCTGTCAATCACCGTCAGGATGAAGCTGTACTTCCCCTCCACCAGGTTTCCCAGAAACAGCACTGCCTGGTGGTCAGAGTTGTTCAGCACGTCCTGTTAAAACAAAAACAAAAAATACTTATTATTTTATAAATCTGTTGGTTGCTGCTATAAACTAAACCAGAGCTAACAACAGTCAAAGGCCTGATTGCAGCACTCAGTCTCACCCCAGCAGCAGGACTGCCATCTTCTCTGGTCCACAGGTAGCTGAGTCCACCTTTGTCATCGGTGGATTGAGATCCATCCAAAGTGGCGGTTCTGACAGGCAGAGAGATGGGTGGACTCGACACAACACGCGCCACTGGCAGCTGGTCCTTTTCTGGAGGAAAAACATTAAAATTTCAGAAACCTCTTTGGAAAATGACTCATCGTGATGGTGTCACTCTTGTCAAACTGATACAAAACAGGTACGTTTAGGTACATTTAGGTGCCTGTCGTACACTTTAAAAAGGCTTATTTGTAACCCCTACAGTTTCTCTGCAAGCAACAAAAACAGCATCTCAATTACAGTCACGCTTTTGCCATGAAAACTGAAGCACATTCAGATAAATCCAAATTACAGGAGATGTTATAACCTCTGTGTAATTAAAGAGAGAATTAAGAGGTTATATGCAACTACAACACTTGACTGCATGTTTATAGCCTTGCCAGCCCCAAGTGTTTGTAATTGTTGTGCACACGTCCCGTCTCGTGGACTGTTTGTCGTTAAAAGCACAGCCTCTGGTTTATACAACATAACACGATGAGCTCACAGCAGATGCCGGTTCTCCGCACGCACAGATCGGCACATTAACTTGGTTTAAATTGTTGACGATCTGGCGCGATGCTGAATATTTCAGTTCTTTGAAACAACTGTTAAGATTGGATTTTACAGCAACACATCCGCCAGGTCAAACCTGCTTGTGTGCAGGTCAATTCACTGCAAACAAGATTAGGTGTTAACAACTGTTTCAGGGAATCAGCCCAACCTTGGTTGTGCAATTTATGGATGCAGAGTGTGTGTGTGCGGGGGGGGGGGGGGGGGGGGGACTGTTCTGTGCACTGTGGAGAGAATATTGGGAGTCATTTTTAGAGAATTACAGCTTCAGTTGAGAGGGAGTAATTGGCAAAAGCAATTTATTATCACGATGTTTCCTACCACTGTTCCCCAAGCAATTAACGAATGAATGAATGCGCTTTTATTTTGTACATTGTGGCCACATTTTGCTGCTTTCATTTTTTAATTTACCTTTAATGTGAGCTCTTAATTCTCCTCTTAATTCTCTTAGTTCCTCCTATGATGGAATATAAACTTCTCCTCCCTCTTTGTCCTTCCTCTACTCATAATTTTGCTGATCATGGTTTCCATCCATCCATCTATCATCTTCTGCTGCTTATCTCTTCAGCATGTTCTGGGTCTGCCCGGGGGCCTCCTCCCGGTTTTTAGCATTGATATTTATCCTCTGGTTAATGATGATGGGAGCGTACGATCATCTCAGATCATTTAATCCAGCTTTTCTAATCAAATTCTCTTGCGGGCTCAAAGAGCTGAACAGAATCAAGATTAGAGTCACCCCACCCCACCCATTTTGATCTGGGATTATTTTAAAAATGCACAGAGAACAGGCCTCTGAATGACACCTGAGGTAATAGTTGGAAAATATTAGTTTAAAGGACCAAATAGGCATTCAGGACAAGCTGACACAATCTAAGATAACATAGTATAAGAAATACACAAGCAGACTGAACATATTGTGCAATGTTGTTAAAATTAAGAACAGTTCATGCATTTATTACTTCTAGGTCAGACTACTGTAATTCATTACTATCAGGCTGTTCTAAAAGCTTCCTGAGAGCCTTCAGCTGATCCAAAATGCTGCAGAAAGAGTACAGACAGGCATTAGAAAGAAAGACCACATTTCTCCCATATCAGCTTCTGTTCACTGGCTCCCTGTTAAATCCAAAATGACATTTAAAATCCTTCTCCTCACATACCAAGACCTCGTAGTATCCACATTATGCCAGCAGAGCACTTGGGTCTAAAACTGCAGGCTTACTTGTAATTCCCAGTTTCTAAATGTAGAATGGGAGGCAGACCAATCAGGACCCTCTCCTGTGGAACCAGCTTCAAGTTTGGATTCGGAGTACAGAGATGCTCCCTAGTTTTAAGATCAGGCTTCAGACTGTCCATTTTACAGACAGGTCTGGTGACCCTGAACCATCCCCTAATTTTGCTGCTATGGGCTCAGGACCTCACCCCCAACTAGTCACAGTAGATGGCCGTCTTTCATTGTGCCTGGTTCTATAGGCGATCTCTTCCTTTTAAAAAGAGAGTCCTTCCTTCCTACTGTTACCAAGTGCTGCTCAAAGGGGACTGTCTGATTGTTGGAGTAGTCAGTACAGTCGGGTCTTTACCTTGCAATATAAAGATACCTGAGATTACACTGTTATTGAGACTGGATAAATACTTTGAATTTCCCCTTGGGGATAAATAAATATCCAGCAGCTCATAAAAAAAAAATCCTCCAGGTGGTGCTCTATAAATAAAATTAAACTGAAAAACTGAACCTTAAACCTTAACATGATAATAAACCTATGGAACCTGATACAATAAGATACATGTAACACAAATACTGTAACTGATGGATGGCAGACTTATTCTTATCCTGGGCATTACCATAATTTCTTTTTTTTTTTTTAACTTTATTTTTTATTCTTTTCCTTATTAGTGGAAACAAAAATTACACAGTCAATACGCTTTAGCTTCAATACAATCAACCCTAGTTCAATCTCAAAAAAAAAAAAAAAAAAAAGTATTGGGGAAGCTTAAGAAAAACAAATGTTTCATGTTGTCTCCATCTTATGTCTTCTTTCTTTTTTAACATATACTTGTTTCATAGAGAAAAGAAAAGAAACAATAACATTTTGACAAAACAAAAGCAGAGAGAGGACATTACCATGTAGCAGTATTTAACCTATGGGAAGATTGCAAATGTAAGGGTTTAGCAAAGGAGAGCAAGACAGGGTTACATTTTCGTATTTTAGGTAGTTCCTCATTTACTTCAAGTAAAGTTAGGTATACATTTTCTGGCATATTTCTCCCATTTCTCCCAGTGTTTAACAAACATTTCCATCTGTAGATTCACAGAAAAAGTCATTTTTTCCATCCTATAAATAGACATGGTCACCTCATTCCAATCTTTAACAGTTGGTTCATGTTGTATCATTCATTTTTTCATTATTGTTTTCTTCCCTGATGCCAATAGAACATTCCATAGATATCCATCTATTCCTTTAAGTTGTGGAGGTTTGTATCCTAGATACATTATTTTAAAATCAAGAGGGATGTGAGATTTGAAAATGAGTTGCATTACTCTATTCACCTCCTTCCAGTAATTCTGAACCTTTGGGCAGCCCCAGAAAATGTGATGATTGGCATTCTGGGAGCCACATTTTCTCCAGCATTCGGCAGTGCCTCCTGAGTAATGCACACTTTGAGTAGGGGGTATAAAGTAACGTGACACATTTTTCCAGCAATATTCTTTCCGGGTGTGGGATTTTGTACATCTCCACTGTGATGTACAAATCTGTTCCCATTCCTCGTCTGTAATGACTAAGGCTCCCTCTTTCTCCCATTTGTCTTTAATGTATTTTGTTGAGCAGTTTTTCAGATTATGTATACTTTGGTATAGTTGTGAGATTATGCCCTTGGAAAGTTCTGATTTATATCCCTTTATAAAAAGTTGAATTAGGGGGTTATATTCATCTCCTTCACTTTGTTTAATTGCATGGTTATAGTAATTTCTTAACTGTAAATATCGGGAAAAGTCTTGCTTCTCCAAATTAAATTTTTCTTTTAAGGTCTGGAAACTTTTTATTTGGTTATCTTGTATTAGCTGAAAATAATTTATTATGCCTTTTGTGGTCCAGAACTTAAATCGGGAGTCTACACCATTTGGAATAAAATTTGAGTCATATGCACACCACCCCAAGATTTTGATAGGCTTTTCCAATTTGTGTACTTTTATTAGTTCTTTCCATACTGTGAGTGCTGATTTGCTCCAGGGATTTTCTAATCTGTTTATAGATTCTAGGCGCTTATTGTCTGCCAGTATGGCCTGTATGGGAGTGTCTGCTATTAGTCTACATTCAATGTTCTTCCATTGAGCTTCGTACAGTGGATCGCACCAGTAAAGCAGAGCTCTTAGTTGGGCGGATAAGAAATAGTTTTTGAGAGATGGTAAGCCCCAGCCTCCCCGCTCCTTTGGTAGTTGTAGGGTTTTGTCCCATTCTACAAAATATTGCCTTGGAATGTTAACTGGGAGTGTTTGAAATAAATATAGATATCTGGGTAGTATGTTCATTTTTATAATTTCAATCCTGGCACTTAGATTAAGGAAAGGTATGTGGCTCCATCCCTCAAGATCCTTTTTAATATTGTGATATAGGGCGGTATAATTTTTCTCTAGGAGTTTTGATAGGTCTTTGTGCAATATGACCCCCAGGTATTTAGTTGATTCTGTATTCCATTTAAATGGGTATGCATTTTTGAGCTGTCTTTTCTATATTCAGTTTGTATCCTGACAATGGGCCAATATCACTGAGAAATTTCATTGCTTCAGGCAATGAGGTCTCAAATTTGGTTAAATATAAGAGTACGTCATCTGCATAGCTTGCTATTTTGTGTTCTAATCTGTCTATTGTTATACCACAAATGTTATTATTCTGTCTAATATATTGAGCCATCGGTTCTAGGAATAAGGCGAAGAGGAGAGGGGACCAGGCACAGCCCTGTCGGACCCCTCTCTCTAGTACCAGTGGTTCTGTCATGTAACCATTAATTTTGATCCTAGCAGTTGGGTTGTTATAGATGGCTTTAATAGTATCAATTATTAAACTGCTTATCTGGAATTTATGCAATACTTTGTATAGGTATTGTCAGCTTACGGAGTCAAATGCCTTTTCGGCATCTAAACTAATTATCATTGCTTTTTCATTATGGTGCTGCATGTGGTCCATAATATGAAGTGTGCGTCTGATATTGTCTTGTGTTTGCAGTTTGTGAATAAAGCCGGTTTGGTCATTCTGTATTAGGTCTGGTAGTATATTCTCCATCCTTTTTGACATTATGGATGTGTAAATACGGTAATCCACATTGAGAATGGAAATTGGCCTGTATGATCCGCATTCAAGTCTATCCTTTCCTTCCTTTGGTATGAGGGTTATGATTGCCTCTTTCCAGCTAGGGGGGGATCTGTACTTTTTTGAGTGCCCAATTGAAAGTTGAGAGGAGAAATGGAGCAAGTTTATCTTTAAGGGCTTTATACCATTCTGAGGTAAAACCATCACTACCGGGTGATTTGTGGGTTTTTAGCTTTTTTATAGCATTTTGTACTTCCAATAGTGTAATTTCAGCTCCTAATTTATTATTCTGTTCTTCAGTCATGACTGGAAGGTCAATAGTATCTAGAAAAGAATCTATTTCATGTTCTTTATCCCCAGGAATTTTTGAATAAAGTTTTTTATAAAAGGATTGGAAAGCAGATTGTATTTTTTCCTGTTTGGTTTCTGTTGTGTCTTTTTGGTGCTCTCGTATTTTGTAGATTGTCCTTTCAGCTTGTTGTTTTTTAAGTTTCCATGCCAATAATCTAGTGAATTTAGTCCCACTTTCATAATGCCGTTGTTTAGTAAAAAGCATCTTTTTTTTCTATTTCTTGTGAGGTCAAATCATTAATTTCATTTCTTAGTCTCTTGATGTCTATTAGTATTTGAGAGTTTTTATTTTGGGCATGTTGGTTCTCCAATAGCTTTAATCTCTCTTGTAGATCTTGCAACTTATTTTGTCTCCATTTCTTTTTAGCGGAGGCAATTGCAATTATCTTCCCCCTTAGGACGGCTTTTGTTGCATCCCACAAGATAGGTGGAGAGACTTCACCATTATCATTTTCATCTAAGTATCTCTGAATGTCTTCTGCCATTTTCTTTTTGAAATGAGGATCATTAAGCATACATGTTGTGTCTCTCTTCTTTTCTTCTAAGTCCACTGTTATATAAATAGGTGCACGATCACTTAAATCTATAGTTCCAGTGTCCATATTTGAAATCCTGGTGGCATTACCATAATTTCAATTACTGCACTAGCATGAATTAGTTTATATTTATGTGGCTTTCTGTGTATATGTGCATGCATTTAACTATATATATATATTTTTTTTTAAGATTGCTTATGTGTTCACAGGTAATAATAGTGCACTTGTCATGCTTCTAATCATCAACCCAAATTTCACAGCATCCACAATCCTCAGATGTCTGACTTTGACCTCAAGCAGCCATTTTTCTAAAAAGAAACATCTCAGTCCACACCCACAAACACACAACTCCGAACCTTCCTTAACGATGACCTTGACAGTGTCGTGACTCTCCAGCTTCCTCTCATCGGTTACTGTCAGGGTGAACTCGTATGTGCCGACCTCGAGACCTGTCACCGTGGCAACGGCGCTGTCTGCATTTTCAATTTTCACGCCATCGGGACCGCTGGTGGAGGAACAGACGGACCGAAAAAAGAGCGAAACATAAAGGGAGGGAGAGACGGGCAGGGGAATTTAGGAGGATAAGGAAACCTTAATGACAGTGACTGAAAGATGTGAATTCAAGTGTTTCATGTTATAAACCTCTAACTATGATTCAGATATTGCATCAACTGTAAGTCTAGACTTTAACACACAAGACACCGTTTTGCAATAATACAGACTGACTAGTGAATCTGTATTTATCTGACCTGGTCTTTGTCCAGTGGTAGGTGGCTATCTTCTGGTCATCACTGCTCTTACTGCCATCCAGTGTAGTGTGATCCATCGGCAGCGTCAGCTCTTTCTCCGGTCCTGCATCCGCTACTGGTGGTTTATTATTTTCTGAAAGACGAAAGGTGGAAATTACGCACACGTCTCCATTATTAAAGAATACAGTATTGATGAATAAGGATGGACACATCCAATATTTGTACTTAGTGCAGCTGGATTGCACGAGGCAACAAGTGTCTGTCAGTTCCATTTAAATGGGTCAATCAATTCCATTTAAATCTATGTTGTTCTATGTTTACTACACCATGCATCCTGCAGCAGTGCCCTAGTTATTGCTAATGTAGCTAACAGTGCAGGTTGAAGGTATGAATGCCAATTTTTCCCCTCACAGAGAGAAGAACAGTTTGCTGTTTTAACAGTGGATCTACTCTTGGCATCAGCAGAAACCCCAGAAGAATTTACTGTATCACGACTGAAAGGGCTGTCTCAAAAAAAAAAAAAAGGCTGGAAAGTAACTGATACTAAAAAGGAACAGGTGGAGGAATATTTTACAACTAGTTTAAGGTCAGTAACATGATTGGGTATAAAAAAAAAAAAGCATCTTAGAGAGACTAACTTTCTCAGAAGGGAAGATGGGCAGAGGTTCGCCAATCTGCAAAAACTCCATCTACAAATTGTGGAACAATTTCAGAATAATGTTCCCCAACATAAAATTGTGAAGACTTTAAAATAACTAATTTACAGTACATAATATCATCAAAAGATTCAGAGAATCTGGAAGAATCTCTGTGTGCAAGGTATGGGAGTGCGTTACATTAGTACCTATGAAATTGGCAGCTTGCATATCTGGAAAGGTACCACCAATGGAGAAAGGTAATTACAGGTTTTAAAGCTACATATGCTCCATTCCAGATGACATCTTTTTCAGCAAGATGATGATAAACTGCATACTGCATAACAACAGGCTTCATAGAGGGGTCCTACCTGCAGTTCAAACCTTTCACCAAACGAAGACTTTTGGCACATCATGAAAAACAGAGACAATCCAAGCTATCCACTGTGTGGCACCACAGTAGCCATGGCCAGCTTTTATATATAGGCTAGGATCTCTAGCCTATATATAAAATTATATATTGACAACTAATATGCTGGTTGTCAAATGTAGCTTGGTTTGCTCTGAGCTTAGATGAGAAGAACAACCTATACAAGCTACTAAAGCCCACAGCCACAATAGAAATCATCAAAACTGAATTAGTACAGCAGGATTATAAACCTTCTCAAAGTACTCAAATTTTCAATGCTTTGACAGATGGATTAGTACTTAAGTATTTAAGGAAGGAAAACCCCGTATTTTTAATGTGAACACAACAAATGTAGTAATATCATAGAAATGAAGCCCTGCTATGACATAAAGGACCACTGCCCTCTGATAGTAACCAAAGCACAGCAGTTCTGTTCTGAACTACCTGGAATTAGATTACATACTAATACCTACTCAGCTTGACTCGACTGGGTTTTCCATTAAGTGGTAGTACCTGGTGCAAGGTACTTTTTTTTGGTACCTACTCAGCGGCGGTTCCAAGCTCACTGGTCTGACCCAGCAGACCTTGACCTGCTTGTTGTGCGTTCACATTACAGGTCCATCTTAAAACACAGTATCTTGCCAGTGTTTTTGCAGTCTACAAAGTGCTTATCACCTTGAGTGCACGGTGCACCCTTGTTTGATTATCCCTCGCTGTGTGCCAAACAGGAGCAGTTTAAGTGCCGACATCTTCATCACACAGCTTAAAAGGTCAAGAATTAATAACGCCTTGTTACACAGCGCTGCTTAGTTTGCTCCTCACACTTCATGTGTGTATTTGTATAAACCCCGAGGGAGAGAGAAAGGGCATGCAAGAAGTCACGCAGTCTATGCTGTGCTCAGATGGAGTAGATCTTAAATGTCAAGATAAAGAGATTTATTTCGAGTTACTCTCCATACGGCAAGCAAGAGCTCACAGCTGTACAAACAGCCTGAAAAAGTCATAAGCTAATGTGTGACAGCTACGGGGACTCAGAAGCGATATCTGCTGAGGTGGCATGAACTCTGCGGCTGCTTACCTGGCTGCACAATGACTGTGACCTGGGCGGTGTCCTGCTGTCCGGCTGAGTCAGTCACGGTCAGCTGGAAGGTGTAGTCTCCCTCTTGCATCGCAGACAGCTGCAGGATAGGTGTCCGCACACCCTGAAAAGCACAGAAAGAAATCATGCCACCATTAGCTACAATGCTCTTATCCATGGAAAAATGACCCGAAACATGAGAAGTTAGTTATGAAGAGTATGGTACCTGCATCTCCACCACTTTGTCTTTGCTCTCTGGGCTGAGGGACCACTCGTAGGACAGGGAATCATGGTCGTCGGTGCTTTGGTTCCCATACAGAGTGATGTGGTTACGTGGTAACTGGATGACCTGAATGAATTAAGTGGAACATTAGTAGGAGTGCAGCGGTTTGGTATAAATAACTCACTTTACATTCATGTGATAGCAGCACCTGCAGGTTGGTGCAGCATCAAACAGAGGGGACAAACCTGGTTTGGGCCGGCGTTGGCCACGGGGCGGTAGTCCTTGGCTTTGTTGACAGAGAGGGTGGCCTGTGTCGAGTCTGTGGCTCCATCTGAGTCGGTTACTGTCAAACTGGTACAGAGGGAAGATGACGACACATTTATGGGACAGACACACCCACACAAGTGTGCAGCAAAAATTTAAATCTTTTTTGCTGGGGATGCAAGGTCCAGGCAAATTACTTATTTCAAAACATCTGCACTGGCCAAAATGTCATAAAGAAAAATGCTTGTTTTTTCCTCTATTGTAGCAGCGAAATATAAATCCTTATCATAAATAAAAATTTTTTAAAGACTTCCAGCCCTTATTCAAGCCATATTTGAATTAGCACAAATATAATCATGTAAATTTATGAAGATCATAACAGAGAAGCTGAGTAGTGAAGTGATGGACTTAATGTGCAAATACTGGCCAAACATCTCATCACTGCCCCCCAAACCTTTAGGTTAATGATGCAAAATTAAACAAATATAATCCAGTATTTTTGTTTGCTTTTGGAATTATTGAAAATCAGGACCTGCAATATGCTACTCAAAAACAAACTAAACCAAAAATCATTAAAAAACAAACAAACAAACAAACAAAAAAAAAAAAAACCCATCAAAATCACTGCTGCAATAACCAGGAAAAAACTGGTTACACACACCAGGAATAAAGTAAAAACAATTATACAACACTGACTTTAGAAGTCGCACTTATTTGTCACAGCATGATTAAGCTTCCCAGCAAAAACATTTATAAGACACAGATGTTTCCCTCTTGTGAACAGCTCCACCTCTCCAATACTTCAAACCAGAGTAAACACCTGTATATTGTTACTGCTTTATTTGCTGCTGTCAGCATGTATATATTTTTTCCTGCTCCTCACCGCATCCAGGATAACACCAAGGACGGCAGGCAGTGGTTCCCTTAGTAATCGAAAGCAGAACATTTTGTCAAATAAATCACAAATCTCTCTCTCCAAAAATGATCCAGGAGAGCGCACTTCAAAAATATGAGCAGGTTTTGAGGGGCACCTACTCATCCACTTAACAAGGGCATATTAGAGAAACTAAAATGCACTCTTTAAACTGAGTCCTAAAGAATGGATTAACTAGTTCCCACAGGCATTAGGGACATTGCGAATCTGAGGAAATATTTTCCCAAACCTGCGCACAAATTTCCAACTCAATCTCCTCTTCTCATTAACATGGATGTGCATCGCTACTTTTTTTAACCTCCAAGTTAAATAAAATCACACAACAGCCTTCACTGAGTTGACCAACGTATTAAGAGATCCGTAAGATCAATTTCACTCGGCTCCATCTGTCTGCAGGCCAGCACTTCAGCAGAACAGGTGCGTGCTTTCAGACTATATAATTAATCTCGCTGAGATAAGTGCGGTCTCTGTGTACCTAAATGTGTAGTTCCCAGGCACAAGGCTGGTGAGGGTGAGTACAGGGGTGTCAGTAGAGACCTTCTCTTCCCTTAGAGGACCTTTGACCTCTTCCCAGTGCCACGCCACCACTTTATCATCATCAGTGCTCTCTGAAAAAGGGAGGACAAGATGATTTGGCCTTCCACTCTGTAACTGGTGTTAAATTGCCTGGCTGTGTGTGTGTGTGTGTGTGTGTGTGTGTCATGTGGGAGACTCACGGCTGCCGTCGATCACCGTAGAGCTGGTTGGCAAGGAGATCTCCTGGAACTTCGGGGAAACTACGGCAACAGGAGGCTTGTTTACCCGTGGCTCTGTCAGGTGGAAAACAAGGAATTAACTCGCTCACTGAGCTGCACATTAGCCATTTGTGACTGAGGCGGTAAGAATAGGTCAGAGGATACAGAGATACAACCGTGTGTGGGAGGAAAGCCTGTTCATCTTCCAGCAATAAGATTCAAGTTTTTTCCCTTTTTAAAAAGGTGGTAAATTTTTTTTTTCTGGCAATTTTACTATTTCGAGGAAAAAAAGCAAGGCAGTCAAACACACGGAGTCCCACTGCAGATGACAGCCACCTCACATTACTGCTTAGCTTAATTAGATCTAACACATAGATTATTACTACTGATTTTTTATAAAATAAACACAATGATAAACAAATATGGCTATGAATTAAAACAACCCAAACAGGTTACATCAAAATGCTATAAAGTTCTTGCAATTTGAATCCTAGTAAATCCTATTAAAAGCTGTTAAAAAAAACAAATACAAACATGGCAATGAAAAATAACATGAAGGCAACACAGAGGTGCAAAAAAACTGCAGATTCTCTAGTAACAATTTGAGGCTAAAAGTGAGTCAGTCCCATTAGATTCATATGTTATGTTAATATTATATACAGAGATTTTCTACACATCATGTGACAGAGGCACATGTGAGAATGTGTCACATGTCTGATGCAGTAAACATTCACATTAAACTGCCACCTCAAGTGACCTGAGTGTGAGAATAGTACAGGTACAGGTGAATTCTCCTGTACCTGTACTATTATAGTTGCAGCCCTAAACAGCACTGCATAATTTTGCAAATGATACACAGAGCATCAGCATTAAAATATCACTCATATGCAGCTTTAATTGATACTTTTTCTTATTTACAGCAGTTGCACAGTGATGGGTCGGCACGGTGGCACGATGTTCTCCCAGTGCCTGCGTGGGCTTCCTCTGGATTCCTCCCACAGCCCAAAGACGCGCTCATTAAGTTAACTTGGAAATTCTAAATTGCAGTGGGTGTGAATGTCAGTGTGAATGGTTGTCCATCTCTGTGTGTTAGCGCTGTAATGGACCGGTAACATGACACAGCATGTACTCTGCCTTTCACTCGACCATGAGTCCGTTAAGTGATTAAGAAAATGGACTGAACAAACTGGAGGCAGAGCCTTCAAAACTCTTACAAAATCATGTTATGCCTACAATCACACTGATTTCTTGCGGTCATGTGAACAGTGAAATCTATTAAAATCTGAAGAAAAACAGTTTTCATGCCCACCTGGTTTGACTGTAACATTAACGTAACCTTCTCCGTGGGCGCCCTCCCCGTCCACAGTCACCTCAAACTCGTACAGGCCCACGGTCAGCTGAGGGGACACAAACACAGTGAATCAGTCAACCAGAGAGGGAGGAAGCGATCCTTTTTGGTTACATGTTCAACAGAGTGCCACCTGCATGACTTTATTTATAGCAGAAGATAAACATGCAACTGTGATCTGTACCTTGCTGAGTTTCAGTGTCTTGCTGTGCTTCCCCTCCATCTCCCCGCTGTAATCTTTGGGATGAGTTATCAGACGCCAGTCAAATGCATAGTTTGTCCCTGTGGAGAAACAAAGAAAAATAAATAAGTGCAATGGAATTTTATGCATTCAAATAAAATCTACACACACATACAATTTTTTTTTATCTTAAACACAGGAGCCTGTCAAGGAGGGATCAAGGGATTAACAAAATCATGATGTGTGTTCGATAATCTTTGTCAGGATGGATTTGAAATTCTCTGGCAAGTGTTCAGCATGACGTACAAAATGATGACGACGACACAGGTCAAGCACGGTTCAGCCCGTGCATTACTGAACAGCAAAAATAACACACAGCTTATTAATAATGGGCAATTAGTCCAAAAATGTCTGGACTGGGAACCCTCTAATAGCAAACAACCACCTATAGACCAGAAAAGAATTAGAAAGTCAGTCTCCGTGTATAATTTAGTTCCTCCTACACATTAATAACTCTTCAGGAAACTGATGAAATGCAGTTTCCAGAAAATAAACTGCATTATCTTATACATTGTTCCCACGGTCTGACCTTGCGGGGGCGTTGGGACCACATAGGCGTTGAGTTCAACCTCACTGCGGGGCAGCGTTACCTCCACACTCTCTCCTGCCGACACCACCAGCTCCCTCACTGTCACAGACACACAACACAGGATCAGAGATGTCAGAAGTACAGTATGGTAGGAGCATTTAACAGATGATAATAAATGGTGACCCCATTTATTATCATCTGTTAAATGCTCCTACCTGTTAAATGCTTATAAAATTGTGTTCCAGATCCAAATCCAGTTATTTAAAATAAAACATATTATTTGATTATAACCTATTGAAATAGATAGAATCAACCCTCAAGCAACCAACGTGGACTGGTGACTAAAATGACCAAGTTATATTTTAATACAGGAATGTTTTGTTCTGCTTTTTGTGTTTCCTCTGTTTCCTTTATCTATGACAGATGTTCTGAAACAACCAAATGTCATGAATCGTTTTTCAATAATCTTATGAAAAAAAATAAGTAAATAAATAAAACTGTGCAAACAACACAGCATTTTTGTGTTGGTTTCTCTCTTTGAGTGTAAATTCCTCCCAGGCCATCAGGAGGTGAGCAATCAGAACAGAGAGCTGATGATTCTCATCCATATCAGATATTGTGACATGATGCACCGATAATATCTTAGAAAAGCACAGTATCATTTTTATTTCATGACAATGACATCCTATTTATATCCACAAAAGCTGAATTATGCATGATATACTATGGCGCCATCACGCTGCCTGGCAACAACCTAGCAACAGGCTAAAATGACCTGTGTTTAACCTTTATGTACCTACACATTTTTTGTGAAAACATCCTGTTGTTTTCATGACAACATTTCATTTAAATACTTTTCTCAGTGTGATTAAGTATACCAGTTTGCCAACAGCACAAAAAGGGGAAATGCTGCAGCATGGGCATGTACTACTCATATTCTCACAAAACATGAATAAAATATTGATGGACTGCTGACTCTATAAAATTTTGTTCAACAAATTACAGTGAAATCGTCATCAGTCGGGGTGTTTTTCATCCTTTGTTACTTCCAGGCTTCTGTTTAAAACATCTTGTTTACAGAAGTGTAATATTTAAAATACTTTTATCATCCCCTTGGGGCGTTAATTATCTGCAACAGTCAATCTTGCTACTCTGTTGGCCACGGTTCAAAACATTACAATGTATTGATTAGAAGTTAAAGTCAGAGCCCATTATGTTGCCACACAACTTTCCTTGTGTGTAGTTGTAGGAGGAGTAGACTAACACATACACGGGAGGAAATATTTTATGAGTAAAAATATTACAACAGCGCTGGTGTCATAAATAACCCCGCTCAGTCACTTGGAGGAACAGAAGAAAAAGTGATTTATAAAACAAGTCCTCCCAGAATACTGCTCAGTAACTACACATTTTAGATAGATGACAGATAAATTAGGGGTGTTGTATAGCATTGTTGAAGCTGCTATTATCAATTACATATCTACAATGAAGCCAATAAATGGATGACTGCTCATGAGACAGCACAATGATAAACAGACTGTGCAGCTTTATGGAGCGTTTCAGTGTCTTCGTCTTCATTCAGATTTTTTTTTGGTCCACAAATGCACCGTTTTGTTCTTAATGCTGACAGCAGGAAGTGTTGCAGAAGCAGCAGGCAGACACAAAACAGCGTACGCTGCCTGCAAAGCACCAACTGCACCAAGATTATGGAGCTGATTAACTCGTTGCTGAACAGATTGGAGCATTTAGCAGGTGAATACCAAAGATTTCCCTCAGAGTACATGGAGACTGCAGATGGAGCAAAAAGGAGGGTGGATAATGGATTTAAGTATGAAAATAGAAATGTGTCAGTACGTGACACCACGAGCACAACATTTCGGTGAAGACCCATTGGGTGGCCAGTACTCCAAGAGGAGTGATTTTTGGAAATTGTGGACAAAGGTGCATCGTCCTGGCACAAGCTCACTGGTCCTTCAGCCAGATGAGCTAAAAACTGTCAAATACACATTTGGACAGACAGTGTTAAACTTTTCGGAGAAATGTGGCCCAATTTTTAGCCTGGAGAATTCGTCAGATATTTTTTTTCAATGTGTTTAAAATTCAAGGAAGCAAGTCAACAGGAACATTCCTAATGAATGTTCAGCAGTGAACTCTTTATTTATTGTGTCTGCAGGTCACACAAAATTCACCAAAGGCTGCCATTTGCCCCTAGGCCATGCTTTAAGAACCCTGGTACTAGATGTTTCCTGGCTGGTAAACACCTCTGCCCTTCAACCCACCACCCCAGGTTGCAATTCAGGGTTTTTAAATTTACAATTTTATGGCCTTCAAGCCCTCACTGAGAAGAAAAATAATGGATGAATTTCCTCAGAAGCTACAAAGCTCCACCAGTGAAATGTGACATTTTATAATACCCATTTTCAAAATGCTTTATTATTCCTAGGGAAAACTGATAAACTATGGTGCACAATGGATTTCCCTTTAAAACAAACTGACTTGTATAAAGCAAAGCACAGCTGCAGTACTTCTATTGTTAAAGAAAGTCAGTGATGACATGAAATGTTTTGCCTGTTCCAGTTCAACTACGGTAAGTGCCGTTCAGGCCGAACAGACTGATCAAGCGAGTTAGTCCTGTTTGCAGAAGCCTGGCATCCCTCTCCCTCTTTCCCAACACATTCCTCCGGCTTACTCTCATTCGGCTTCACACCCACAGCACACCCCAATTTCATCTGGGAGAAATAACATCTGAGCAGTCGGCCATAAAACGTTCAGGCAAAGTAAACGATCTCATTCTGTTAAAGAGCAGAGCGGTGAAGATTCCTCTGTACATTTTGAGTATGTGAGGCTGAAATACTGAAAGAACAAAGCTGTTTTAAACCAAATTCAGAAAAGGAATTTTCCTCCAGCTCCACACCAGTTCAGTGCTGTTACATTATTAATCAGTTCATAGTTAATACATGAAGACATATTACTGAATGAGCTGGAAATAGGCGATGGCTGTTGGGAGGGGAATGTGACACCCACTGCTGCAGATGACTCCTCACTTACCGGCCTGTGTCGGGGTGGTGTTGATAACTGCTGAAGCTGCTGTGGGCGTGCTGACATCGCTGCCATTGGAAGACGCGGTAGCATCGACGGTGCCGTCGACTGTTGAGTTCTGCGGCTTTGGAGCAGGAGCCGCGTCTGAGCTCCCGTTGGTGATCTGGCTGATGTTCTTTTGGGTGATTTGGAGGAGAGAGTTGTTGCCAGGTGCTGCTGTTGGCTGAGCTGGATCCTGGTCGGAGCTTACCTGCAGACATAAATTAAAATCAGAAAAACAAACAGCAGATCTGCTTCTGAAATTGGAGGAGATTTAAGGACCCAGATGACAAATTTATGGGTTAATATCTCCGGAAATGTATTTGCACATCCTCCAAATTATCCACCACATTATCAGTTTAACCAACAAGTGTGGCTGCAAGGAAGTGGGTAGAAATGACTCAAGGCAGAACAACAGTAAGAGGAAGAAAATTTCCTGCTGTATAAAACAGATAGTGCCTTAGTCAGTATGTATAATTTGAAAACATTTGGTCCACCCCACTATTATTATTATTAGTACTAGTAGTAAATACTTTATTTAAACATAATATACAACAACTTAACATGCTGTACTGAAAATGTAGCTGCATAGAGCTGCATGGAGTCCCGTAAAAACTCTCTCACATGACCAGCTTTCTGTGAAGTTACCGTGCTGATATGGTGTCCTGTGTGCCTTCTGTGGCTTCCTGTTTGCAGCGCACGGCGAATCTCTCGACGCTTCACACTGACAGGGACCTTAAAGTGAAGTTACAGAAAATACTGACATTAAGACAAAGATTCTCAACCCCCCCATCAATCTAATGCCACTCTATTTTTCCCAAATTTAAAAACACGCACACAGATTATTTTACTGAAAGGCTACCTTAAGCTTGGTGACCACCTGATACTGGCAACTGATGGCAGACAATTTTATCTAATGTTGGGACTACTTTTTAATCTGGCCCATCATGTCTACATTCGGAGTTTTCAGATTCCAAACAAAAGTTCACAAAAGGTTAGTTTTTTGTAATAAAATTAAATTCTTGTCTGATAGCAATATCATAATCAATGGCTGAATCATTTAAAAAGATAGAAAAATGCAGTTTCTTTAGAGGGAACAATCTCTGCTGTTACAGCCATACCTTGGAGAGCAGCTGAAGGAGACCGAGGGACTCCTCGTGAGGCTGAGGCAGGATGGAGATGGCGCAGCCTCCTTCGCGCGAGCAGCTAAGCAGCACACAGCGCCCGCCGAGGCTCCAAACAGCATTGCAGTTCGGCTCCAGGCAGCAGGACTCCCAACACGTTGCTCCAGCTCTCCCATCCGCCAGAGGGTACCAACCCAGGCTGATGACACTGCTCCAGTGGATCCCCAGAACTCCACCGGTGACCCGGCAGAGATTTGCTGACGCACCTGGACCAGGGCAGAAGGAAGGTCAATCAATCAATGATGGACTGTTCTCATGTTCAAAACTGGACTGAGGAAGGACAAATCCTTCTGAAACACTCTAATAGTTAAAAGAAGAGATCAATAAATATGATGCCAATTAAAGGTTTCACTGCAGAAACATTCTAGAGAGAGTTTAGAGTCTCACAGCAAGAACCTGGAGCGTGTCTAAACAATATACAGCAAACTGGTTAAAAAACAAAACGGTGAAAAGACAACTTGTAATGACACGGAAAAACAACTACAAAAAGACTTCTTTTTTACATCTAAATTATGCAACAAATTGAAAGGACGTCCCTAATTTTCTTCACCACTTATCAGATCCACTATTAGTGCCACGATGGAGCCTATCCGTGCGGACCCTGGATCGATCCATGACTGTGTTAACCCAGAGAGAGACAAATCATTCAACACGGCCAGACCTCTGCAAGGTTCAAGGAGAAAGACTGCTGTGAGGCACCCCTGCTAATCACTGCACCACTATGCCAACCATGTGGGGTAAGAAGCTGAATATGTAATGTGCACCCCTGATGTCCACAGACTGTGGTAAAATCATCTGACCACCACTTCTTGTTGACACAGATATGTGAAGGCTAAAAATAACCCAAACTTATTACATAACCCCTCCAAAGCAACTAAGTGCCCAGAGAAACACAACAAAAACTATGAAATCACAGTGGCTGATTTAAAAGTTGGTGACACTTAGACAGTGACTATTAAATGAGTTTTTCAGTGACATGAAAAGACTAGAGACCAGGCAAAGTCTTTGAAATAAGTTTTTTTGCTAGGTAGGATGTGATCATATTGACGGCTATATCAGCGTTATATGTACAAATACAACTGACACACAAAACAAGCGAGTCAACACAACATCCAGATCATCTTAAGAATAAGTGCAACTTAAGGAGCAAGAGAGCCACTGTTTCTTACTGACTTTCATCGTAGTAACTAGTTCTGACAATCTTAGCTCCTTCTGTAGATCATTTCAGGATAAAAAGGGAAAATTTGTTTAAAAATATGTAAAAAATATATCCACTGGGCTAAATTAAGACCAAATCTGACAGACTAAACACAGACCATTTAGGGTTAATAAAGGCCATGACTGGCTGACCAGATTTATCCTGGAAAACAACCTTCATGGACATCTAGTCCTTGGTTGATACAGTCCTCAAAATAAAATAAAATAAAATAATCAAAGATGTCACTGTGATGATGGTGACCTCATCGGACTGCCCCTGGGCTTCCCAGGCCTTTCACATGTTTCTATCAATTAGGGCACTGTCACAAAAGGGAAACGAGCAGTGACTTCCAGCCACGGCTAGTGAGCCTTTCAGATTCAGCTTTGACTGAACATGTCTGAGAAAAGTCGACAGGCAGCAGTTTAAGCACCCAGCCAAGGGAGCAGCAGAAAGAGGAAGTGCGGCTTTTCCCTGACAAAACAAGC
Source organism: Archocentrus centrarchus (assembly GCF_007364275.1). Lineage (NCBI taxonomy): Eukaryota > Metazoa > Chordata > Actinopteri > Cichliformes > Cichlidae > Archocentrus > Archocentrus centrarchus. Next base: position 10,244,712 of record NC_044356.1, read on the forward strand.
CGCTGATTAAAAACCAAAGCACAGCGTTCAGTACGCACAAAGCTCTGCCCTCTGAGCCAGACATTATCAGACTCATATCAGCAATGCAGTGAGCTGGTTAGCTGCCCCAGTGTGTGTGTGTGTGTGTGTGTGTGTGTGTGTGTGTTCATTTTCAAGAGCACTTCTCTGGGTTTTAATGCTACTTTTAGTCAACCTTTTGTAGTGTCAAACGAGTTCAAGTCAATCACTCTATTGTCCTCGACAAGCAGTTTATTGTGCAGCCAGGTAAAATAAAAAGGGCACAACCTTTAAAATACCACTGTTACAGTAAGAGAGGGAGGAAAGAGAATTCATGTCACCAGCACAAAGAAGCCAAATGAGCACAGCTAAGTCAATGAACCAAGAAAGCTGCATTAAAACATAATGTTGTAATGCTTGTCTAGTAGGCTTTGAATGTTTACTTGTAGCAGCAGATCAAACACACATCCACACCTGTGTAATTAACCTACAGCCCACAGCATTCTCTGCAAAGGCTTTGTTAATGAATACAGCTCAAGAACTGGTTACTGTACTGTGCTTAATGGCTTCTGTGTATAAGCCTCTGCCTGCAGAGTCCAACACGCAATACAGAGACAACGAAATATTTTCTGTCACTGATCCTATTCAGTGAACCCTCACAAGGAGGCCTGCACGAGGTCCAGGTTATTTCTAACATGACGCACAGCTGCACATTAGAGGCTGAGCAACCCCACATTCCTTTATATCTTGGTAGGAATGGTGCAGTGATTTATTGAAAAGGGCAAACACTATTACATGGAAATATATAAGTCAAAAACAGATTTTGTTCAATTCTAAAGTGCTTGAAAGTCAACATTTGCTTTGACCACCTTTATTCTTCATCACAGCCTGAACTCTTAGACAAGCTTTCTTTAAGTAGTCCTCAGGAATAGTTCTCCAGGCTTCTTGAAGGACATTCAAAGCTCGTCTTCCTTTCGTTCTGTTATCTGTCGAGATGATCTCACACTTTAATAATGTTAAGGTGCAGGCTCTGGGGAGGTCAATCCATGACAGTGTTCTATATATCCATCAATTATCTTCTGCTTATCAGGGGCCGGGTTATGAGGAGGCAGAGGCAGCAGCCTAAGAAGAGAAACCCAAACCTCCGTCTCCCCAGAGATAATCTCTCCAGTGTGTCCTGGGTCTGCCCTGGGGCCTCCTCCTGATAGGACATGCCCAGAACACCTAAACCCAGGAAGTGCCCAGAGTTAATGAATGTTAATAATAATTCAGTGTCCAGCATAACAACCGCAGGTCAATGGCTCAGAGTTTTACTGGTCCCATGTATATATTTACTGGCCTATGGGGCAAAATAAAATATTTTTATACATTTAAATATTAATATTTTATTTATATTTTACATGAATCTAAATTAAATATATCAAAATAATGTTTCTAAGGCATTGAAATAAATATGGACCAAAAAAAAAAAAAAAAGAATCGTGACAAAGGGCAGCATTGGCTGAGTCCAACACCCAACGGAAATGAGTCCGACTTATTGCCGGCAATGGATATCCCGAGGGACGCAGGTGACACATGTAGACTGGATGGGCAAACTCCCACGCAGACTGGAATAGAAAATAAAGAGCTGGTCCAGTATTCCATGACCAGGATGAAAATCGCATTGCTCCTCTTGAATCTGAGGCTTGACTAATGAACTCTCCTTTCTAGCACCCTGGCATAGACCTTCCTGGGGATGCTGAGGAGTGTGATCCCACGATAGTTGGAGCAGACCTTCCAGTGCCCCTTCTTGAAGACAGGCCCCACCACCCCAGTCTGCCGATCGAGTGGCACCGCCAAAGATCACCATGCAACATTGCAGAGACATGTCAACCAAGACAGCCCTAAAACATCCAGAGCCTTCAGGAACTCTGGGTGAATCTCATCCACCCCAGGGGCCCTGCCAACAAGAAGACGTTTAATAACTGACCTCACCCCCAGTGATGGATGAGCCATCCCCCTAGGTCCCCACACTCTGCTTCCTCTACAGAAGGTGTGTCAGTGGCATTAAGGAGGTCCTTGAAGTATTCTTTCCACCGCCCGACTATGTCCTCAGTTGAACTCAGCAGCACCCCACCCGCACTATACACCATGTGAGTAAAGCACTGATAGTGTTCTTTTGTGCATTTTTCTATCCAGGTGTGCTTGTACTGCAGTGTGTTTGGGATCATTGTCATGCTGAAAAATTAAGCTGCTCTCAATCAGACACTTTCCAGATGGAGGAACAATTCCCAAGTACCACTGGCTGAAATGCAGTCCCAAACCGAGACACAGCCTCGTGTTTTACAGATGGCTGAAGAAACTCACTGTTGTAACTCTGATCTCCTCCATACACACTGATAACAGTTTGAACCAAGAATTTCAGAATCACTCCATGAGACCTGTTGCCACTGATTTCTGTCCAGTTCTTGTGTAGTTTGGCATACCTCAGAATGGTTTCCTAATAGCCACCTTTCATGAGAACATCTCTGATGAGGCTTCAGTGAACAGTAGACTGATCAACTGGAAGGCCAAGTGCATCTCTCAGGTCCTGCGTCAGGTCTTTGCAGGATTTTTTCCTATTTCTTAAGGACATGACTTTCAGATACTGTAAAGCAGCTGTAGACAGCTTTTAGGCCTGTCACTTCTTTTGTTCTCCACTTGTTCAGCTTTTTTTTAAAAACTTTTTAAATGACATGCTGCACACCATGCTGAGAAATGCCAAGTTTTCAGCTAATAGCCCTTTGGGAATCACCATGCAAAAAACCCCCAAAAAAGCAAAAACGATTTTTATGCCTATCAAACTGTTATCTTTGGCATTTTTCATAGATTGAACTGAAGAAATGGGAACAAGTATGTCTTTTGCAACAGGCTGCTAGTAACAGTGCTTATAGACAATTTAAAATGGGTTCTTTGCCAAGTTGTCCATTTGTGTAGAAACAACACTGGTTCAGCCCTTGAGTTAGGTACCTTTTTATACTTGACTCATTCATAGGTCAGTTTTAAGAAGCTTACCAAAAAAAAAAAAAAAATGGAAAAAGTAGCCAATGTCCAAAGGAAAACGTCCAAAAGCCCGGAGAATTATTGCTCAAGACCACTCTTTGTAAGCAAAATATAAAGAAATGAGGGGTGGCCCGAGAATGTTTAAAGTGCAGCCCCACATATACAGGTTCTTTAAATAATGAAGTCAGTTAATAATCTACCTTTTCCAAACTGAACCCTACACACAAATGGTAGATTTGTGGCATCTTCCACCACTACATATAGACTACTTCTATATGTAGTGGTGGTAGATGCCACCACTTAAACAAAAATGACTACATATAGAAGTACTTGAAGAATGTAAAATAACTAAAAAAGGACCACTGCTGAGAAAAACAAAGAATTCATAAAATGCTGAGAATAAACTATAATAATATTCTTTTTTTTTTTTTTTTAATCTGGTATTCTTCAAATACAGGAAACACTATTTCTAGATGTTTTTAAGATAACATTCAGCCGAATGTGCATGGACTGAAAGCTTGGCATGTCTATTAACGGATTATTGTGGCATCAAAAGGAAAACAAAAACACAGTTCATCAGATCATATCAGTCCCCGTTACAGCAACCGGTAACTGCTGCTACCATAGCAACACGAGAGCCAAGGGTGACTTTGGTGAATCCGTGCAACTCAAGTCTGGAAAAAACAGTTTTTACCTCATAGGAAAACGCACAAAGGCACTATGGTTTGCCAGAGAAAGGAAGGACCCTCCCTTTGGCCTCTGTTTAGTCATCCTACCCCTTGCTTTGTCCTCTCTTCTTCGATCTCCCACCACTCACTCACTCACACACACACACAGTTTACTTACAGAGCCCCTATTGTCCTCTTTCACACTGTAACCCACTGAGCAGAGTGGCATCAGTAAGAACTCACACAGTAGGGGTGCCAACAGTCGTCCATCTCTCAGCCTCAGATTACAGGGACAGTAAACAACAAACAAGCTAAAATGACCTTAGCATGATAAGACACAAGGATGCAGACCCACCCTGGGTAAACAAAGGCATGCTAAGATGAGTGCCGGTGGCTAAACAAGCACAGATGTTTTTCTTTATCAGTTCTCCAGCAGGTGCTTCAAGGGTGGTGTTAGGTTTGTTTTACCTGTGGTTAGAGCCAAGAGCCAGAGGTAGGTCAGCGGTAGGAGGAGGAGGTGAGGTAAGCACCAGGTGAGTGGCTTGTGGTGTGCATAGGACATTTTCCACAAGGACCTGGGAAGCAGACAGAGGAGGACTGAAGTGCAGCTCAGTCAGTGTAAATGCTAACATGGTTCAATCTCACAAAACACCAAAGTTTGGAAAAATGTGTGTTGTGGTTAACTTTTCCTCTATCATTTATCATATAGCTTTAATGCGCAGCTCAAACAAGTTGACAAAGAATATATTTGATTCTGTCAGACAGTGTGGGATAAATAAAATTATTCTTCTCATTTTAAAAAGGTAGATTATGGTTTTGTCAGTGTATCCAGTGGATGTGAAGATACACCCCCCCCCAAAGAACACTCAGCAGAGAACGTGTCTAAGAAAGATGTTAGCGGTAAAACCAAACTTTAGACCATCAAAATAAAAAAGATATACACAATTTTTTCCTTCCCGAAGCCATGCTGAGTGGCAGAAAGTTGCAGCAGCTCACACTGTTGTTTTCTTCATCTAATTCCAACAACTTTATCACCTGATAAAGTTGTTGTGGTTCTTGCTCATTGTTATTTATGCAAAAATGAAATGGCAACTTATTATTTTGCAATTTCTTGTCAAGTTAAGTTTTTCAAGCCTTCTGGTGATTTTTCTTCACATTACACTCCTGGTGACGGAGAGCCTCCACTAGCTGATTGCATTGACAGCTCTGTTGGACTTTGATGCACCTCATCGAACTCCACACTCATACTTCCCGCTCCACAGTTTGACTGTAACCCGATTCAGGGCTTTGTCAGTAGATAAGACTGTGAGAATGTGGAGGAGTTGCACCTCATGTGGCCTGAACATTGAACTGCTAGCTGCTGGAATCCATCCATATTACTTGACAATACTTGATAATTCATCGTTGCTGTTTTCTATTGAATTTGCTGCTATAACAGTAATTTCCCAACTTTTGGGATAAATAAAGTATTATTATAGTAATAAGTATTTTTTTTTATCTTTAAACAAGAACTGATGCCGGATGATGGTAGTCTCTCTAGGTCTAGCATAGCTACAAAAACAAACCCGGCAGATTTACCTTTCTCCCGGCCCAGCAGTGGAAGAAAGAGGTTCAGGAAGAGAGTAGCGAGGACTTAGGTTGGCAGCAAGGTGCTGTGAGGTGACAGGTGAAGACGGGACGACACCAGCACTCTGACGAAGAGATCCAACATGGCCGCCTCAGAGGCCTTCACGGGCTCAGCTGCCTCAACACTAGGCTAGAGAGAGAGAGATTAGTTCAGCTGTTAATCATTCAATAGCATTCATATCAGGTGGATGTGGACATGCATGATAACATTCTGTAATTTCATCCACATTATAAATTATTCAGGTCTCTCTCCGTTTCTTCTTCAATTGCTCACATACAGACGGCGCTTCAGCTCTTTAGAGGAGCACGATGAAGAATTTTAATCAGTCTGTAACTTATAAATTTGATAAGAAAAGCTGATTCAAATGAGACTCAACCCCTTCAACTGGAGATACTCTGATAAAAGACCAAAGAAAAGGCAATTGTACTGCTACTTAAACTTTACGGACATTTCTTTGTTTTTGGCCTTTCATTTTATAGAGAACCGAGAAACAATTCACATTTTTTGTGGCCATAAACACATCACAAATTCCCCTTACTGTGGATTTCTGCGTGCCTTTATAATCTATCCTTGTTTGAGGGTGTAACAAACAGCAATGCTGTCAATATCCTGTTGACAGCAACACTTAAGGAGGTACAAAATGACTCACACCCTTGTGAGCTCCTTTTTTGTAACTATGCAGAAATGAAACATGAAAATGAAAACCAACAAGCAAATTTCTAGATTTCTGAAACAGCTGTTTAGTCCCCGTGTGTGACTAAAAGCAGAACTGATAACACGACAAATCTTCACAGTGAACATGGAAATGGATACTGGCTAATATCTGGGAATTTCTGAAGAATTGATTTATTAAAAAAACAAACAAAAACAAAAAAAAAAACCACTTCTACCTCGCTCTCTAGCGTGGTCACATATATGCATTCTTCACCGGCCCTCTCACTGTTTATTATTGTACAACTCAGGATAAGAAAAGGTTGCTCAAGTCCAAGAAGGCTGGAGAGATCGAACATGAATCATGCTGGTCTGTACTTATTTTTAATTTATATTTTAATTTATATTCAGTTTGTTAATTAAAGAAGATTGTGATTAATAAAGACCCTTGTTATTGGGAGCAACAGCCACGTTTTTGTTTTGGCCTTTTCTTGGTTTTGCAGCCAAAATTGTGATGCCATGTCGAGCTCCAAATGCTTGATTAAAGCAGCCATTCTGGTGGAAATCATAATATTTAAAGATACTTCAGGTACTGCCTGAAGTGGAAATAAACCAGAAATTGGGCTTATTATTTCTTTATTTCCAGTCATGATCAGGTGAATAACTAATCAACTTTCTCTGTTAAGCCAGGCTTTCGGCTGCAGGCTCAGAGCATGATCACATAAAAAGGGGCGTTTCACAGGTCATGTGACTCTTCTTCCACACAATCCCACACCCCAATCATAGACATTTCAGACGATAAAATAGTGATTAAAAATCTATAAAGAAATGTTAAAAATATAGCAGTAAAATGTAACACTGTTGCATCCAAGACAAGAGATTAATGCTGCGGAAAATCATTAATCTTGGGATTTAGTGCACAGAGTAGTAAGATAAATATTTTACCGTGGAAATCGCTTTAGCTTTTCAGCAGATCAAAGTGACACAAAAACATCTCCCCCAGCACAGAATCTATATTGCACTTAAAATATGCTGTAAATAAAAGAATCCGTGTAAACGGGGCACTTCCAGGTACTCTTAAACCAAAACTCAGAACATAACCAGCTCCCAACCAGGTTGTGTGCTCAGCATAAGCTACCACGGTGATTTTGCCAGGGAAAAAAAAAAACCAAGAGCCACGGAAAACTGACTTGAACTCGACACAGCTTGCTAAGTCATTAATCTTGCTTCCTAGTGCACCCCTCTGTACAAAACCATTGCCCAAAATTAAAGGTATAAGCGCCGCTATTGCCAGGCCATCTGGACTCCTGAGTAACTTCCTAATGTCTTGCAGGAAGTGTGAGGAGGAAGCCGCTTGTTTTATGTCAACTTCAAGAATAATTGCTAAATGAGTAACAAATAAGAGACGAGAGATTGCTGTGCCGCTTGAAAGAGAGCTGTTAACCTTATGCTGTTCAGTTAGTGTGCTTCTGTTGTCGCCAGAAACCAAGATAAAACCTAAAACTGAGCAATACTTAAAAATAAGGTCAGGCATGAACAGTAGTACACTTAAATACAACACAGTTATATATATATATATATATATATATATATATATATATATATATATATATATATATATATATATATATATATATATATATATATATATATATATATATATATATATGCATGCATGCTGTGGTTTCTATAGGAAACCACAGCAGTATTACCACTGTGATATCCTCACTGCACCTCCACCACTGAAAAGATCTACATGCGTGCGTATGAGACGGTAACAGATGAGCAGAGCTTCGAGAGGAACAGCTCGGGGCTGAGTGTGAAATTCCTAAAAGAAGCTCTGCTATTGCAAAATGGTTTTGATTTAAGGAATGAATGCAGAAAATAAATAAATAAATAAAAGGCTTCTAGGGACCCAGTCATGCCCAGATTAATCAAATGCAGCATTTTGACCATATAAGACCCTGATTTTTATAATATGTTTACATACACACCGCTGGAATGCCCTGAATATTGAATGAGGAGGCGCGAGTATATGAAGATTTCACAGTGTGTATGTGTTTTTGTGTGGGAGTGGGGCTGGAGGGTATATATGTATGTATAATATTTGTATCTGGTATCTTGAATATGGGGGCGACACTGGTGCCTCACAGGAAGGTTACCAGTTCAAACCTCCGGGTCGGCCAGACCCTTTCTGTGTGGAGTCTGCTTGTTTTCTGTGTGATCTTTAGGTTAATTCTACATCGGCCGCAGGTGTGGATGAGAGATTGTGATGCACTGGTGACCTATACAGATATCTGTACCTTGTTTGTCAACTTGTGACAGCTTGGCTAGTCTCCAGCCCCACTGTGACTCTAAGTTGGACAAGCCCATCCATATATACAAGCTTCCCCCATGATTGTATATATCCTGCTTAGACTACTGCTCAGACTGGCAGCAGTCTAAGCAGAAATCCCCAGACTTTCCAGCTCTTCCAGGCGGACACTGTTCCCATGCCAGCTAAGATATAATCTCTCCAGGGTGTCCTGGGGTCTGCCCCGGGAGTCTCTTCCTCGCCTCCTAGGTGAAGTGTTTTGTACATGCCCAAAACACCTCACCTAGGAGGCATCCAGGAGGTATCCTGGCCAGATGCCCAAAACACCTCAACAGTTGTATAAGTGGAAATTGTGTTTGCCACCCAGAGGGACTGTAGATGGAAATTGGCCAGTAACTAAATCAAAAACAAAGCATCATTTGTTTTGTGAGGTCAGGGTTTTTTTGTGCGTGGTCCCTGTCAAATAAAAACCAAAGCTCCTGAAACACAGTGTCTAAGGCACTGCCAGGCCTCCTCTCAACAGGGTCTCACCTGGAGACTGCTGTGGTGCAATATAGTAATAAAATCAAGCAGCTTTCACATCACAATCTAAGGAGGCTAGCTAGATGCTGTATCCATATGGCTGGAAACACTACATCCATTTATCCACAGCAGCATTCAGTCTCTGCCAGTGGTGCTAACTTCTGCAGAGTCACTACTTTGTAGGTTAAAAAAAAAAAAAAAGCTAATAACTTAATGAATAGACAATGGGACAATATAGTTAGAAAGAAAGAAGTAATGTTTGTCTAAGGCACTGTCAGTGTATCGTGTTATTACTAAACTGATAATGATCTTATTTAAACAAGTACTAAAAGTTTATTCAGTACAGTTTTCCTGAGACAAACCTACAATGCCAATACATCAGTTTGAAATATTACATTACTTTAAATAGGAAACATAGCAGCATCAAACCTGTATCACTGGTCTGCCTCCATATGCAAAGCTGCATTCCTGCACATGGATGCTCTCCTTCTTTGCTATAACCAGTGGCTCAGTCAGTCCAAAAAAGCCACAAACTGCTCCTTATCCTGCCCGGGCTTATTTTTCTCTCCCAGGTGACCGGCCAAAGGGAAGGTGGGGGGCTCCAGGTAAAAGTGATCCAGTCCGGAAAATGCGCAGGATTCAGTTAAGATCCTGCAGCCAGAACAGCGTGGATTTTTTTAAAAACCATGCAGCACCTGCCCAGAGGCTCGTGGTGACTTTCAGTGTGCTGCAGCAGTAACGCTCAGGTGCACACGGTCACCTGGGCCGATGACAGCTCAGTCATTACTGATTTTTCAATAGCCCGCTCTCCCGTGAGGGGCTTGTTGCAGAACAATGATCTCTGTGACCGCCACCGCCACCCCCTCTCTCCTCTTCTTACATCTGGCAAATTCTCTCCCTTTGACTTGTTTCTTCCTCGTCTTCTTCTCTCAGCAGGAGCAGTCAGCTCTGCGTCGGCTTCTCCGCAGACAGGCTGATGAAGCTTTTCTCTGTCCCACACACAGCTTCCTCCGGCTGCCACAGGGGAGGAAAATGAAGTTTTTATTGCTCTTTCAGGCAGCGTCCTTGGAGAAAAAAAAAATTAAATAAAAATGAATAATCATGACAAACTGTCTATTTTGTTGTGACAACTCTACAAATATCCCTACAGCGATAACTACACTAATCCCAGAATAAGATTTAAATGGAAGTATCACAGGAAAGTATGAATACATTACATTAGTCTTTAACTCCTTTTACAGCTGACTGTTTGCCTACTTCTTAGGTTGCGTTTACCTATTAATGTGAGTCACTTTAAGTGTTTCAGGGTTATCTAATTATATATATACTCCAAATGGTGACATTAACATTTACATGCCTTTTTCTTTCAGAGAAAAACAGGTGATAGCCTCCCACCAGACCCCCTCAGAATCAGCTGATAGTTTCTGTACACTTAGTTTAGCGTATCTGATGACGCCCTGCTGAATTTCACTTTCACACTTTGAAAACTTTCTGATTAACAGACTAAAAAAAGCACAGAGGGGTGGCTTGAAATTATGCTCCATTTTGTAGCCCTCGTATAGCTTCTTAAGCTACCCACATGAAACTTTCAGGACTGTTGAAAATGCCAAATCCTGCTGTTGTTCAGCATGATTTTTTTCTGACCAACTTCAAGACCCAATATCATGGCATTTTATTAATATCATAGTTTTAGTAGCAAAACTGCACCAATTTAATGTCTGTCATGTAGAGAAACAGAAACATTGACACGTGGATGTCTTATCTGTTTTCTGATCACTCACTGGAGAAAACTTTTCACCCATCGTGTCATGAAAGGTCTCCTTTCTACCTACGTTTTGACAAAAGGCTCATCTTGCAGCTGTGATTTCTTCTGTGTTAAAATATTTCACTAATATACTCAAATTTGGAGCCTTGTTTGAGAAGCTTGATATTTTTACTCTGATAGTGTTAAGGTCTTGTTGTAATATCACATGTCAGATTGTCGACAGCAGTGATGATGAGCTGTAGTTGGATATAGTGACGCTCAAAGCGGGCCACAGAAATTCTGATTTTGGCTTCAGACTCAGAGTTGTTTTGTTTTTTCTAACAGCACTTAAATGTGGTTTTCAGGCCTGAAAATTTCATGTGGCTAACTCTCCTATGAAAGACATTATCAGGGTTTATGAGAGGTTACTCTGATCACTGCACGAAAGGATTTTTTTTTTTTTTTTTTAATTTCCAATAGAAGCCCCTTTGTCTAATTTTATCTACTCGGGAGCGAGTCTGTTTTTAATCTCTCTCTCTCTCTTTTTGGCTATGCTGCAAGACAGCTTTCCCATTTTAGGACTTAACTGTTTTGTCAATACACAGATTATAAAATCAATATAATATTTAAAAGGAACAAGAAATCACAGGGTTTCATTGGACTCAGCTCTTACCTTTGAACCACACATAACAAAAATGATCCCGTCTTCCTTCCTCTAATGCCTCTTTTTCACTAATACCTAGTCAGAGCAGCTCATCTCGACACGGTCTTGTTTTGTTTCCATTACAATTTAGAGCATTACACTTGCCCTCATGGCTAGGCTAGTGATGACACTCCCTGGCCAATCAGTGGCGTGCTGTTCTTCGAAGTCACATTTTGAGATCACTTCGAACCCCAGCTGAGTGGGTACTAAAAAACGCACCTGGACCTAATGGAAAAGCCTACAAACCGTGCCGAGTCAAGTCGTGCTGAGTAGGTGCTGAGAACTTGTAGAAACGCGGCATTAGTAAGAACCATCACGATGCTTTCACACTCAGACCTGAAGGAAGCCATCCATGCTTTTATTTTCTTGTATAAATTAAACTTCACTCTCTCGTTACTAAAGTCTTTGTTACTAAAGTCTCACTAAATAAAGGGTTCCGTATCTACCAGTTTCATATCAGAGATGAAAAGTAAAGGGACTAAATAAAGAACATCACTTTAGGCTCTGGTGGCCTATTTTACTTTGTCAAGTAAAAGACTGATAAAACAAACAGAAAATAACCCCGACTGCTGGCTAAGCTCCACTCTTGTCTCCTCTTCCTATCGAGCAGTGCGTAATGGACTGCTTAAAGCGCAAATTGGTGCATGTTTGACTGCATGAATGAGGGTCTGTCAAGTCAAATGAGATGCATGAGTAAACGCACTGACAAAAAAGAGAAAAGAAAAATACTATCTCTAAGACAAAATGGTGGACTTGTGCATTATGTATCTTACGAAATTGCTTAAAAACAATTTCGTAATTGCGTGAGCTCAGAGTGTTAGTGTAGTACGTGTTTAGCTGTTTGATAATTCAATACAGACGGGTCTCTGCCCACAGCACAGTCTGCTGCACTGTCATAATATTACAAACAAGTGTGTGTGGGGGTATTGATTTATTAACCTGAGTGTTTTTAGCAGCTGTTAGGTTTGTTTTTACAAAGCATGCCAGCGTCTAAGCACTGACACAGGAAGGTTGAGATGGCACACCGTAAGGTATTTCACCTGTTTAATCCCAAGATCACCCGCATCTAAGGCACCTTGAGGCTAACAGCTGCTGACATCTCTTATCGGAACCTATACACCGCGTTTTAACGGCTACTGCAGCCACATAACATACGACTGAAAATGCGTGCAAGGACTTACAGAAACAGAAAATGGTAGACTTTCACTTCAGCTGGCCGTTGCGGTGCGTAGCCTCGTCTGCTGCCGTCCCCTGCTCCGCAAATTAGGTCAGCGCTCCTCTCTTCGGTACAGCTGATATGCCGTGCTTGGGCTCAGACTGTTAGTGTAGTACGTGTCATTGCGGGTTCCGGGGGTGAGATTTTCAAAATAAAGAACGCAGTGAAACAGCCGATGGTCTGTTTTGCGATGGATAAAAAGCCAAACAGTTGAATTAACGATACCTATGGAAAAGGACCAGCACACAAAAGTCCTTTGTTTGTTTGTTTTTCCTCTCAATATTTGTAATTAACTTGATATGAGCCAATTTTCCTTTCTGTGATACAGATTATAATTCATTTTATTTATCCACCTGTTATGTATCTGTTTATATTTATTTATTTACATAACCATTTTTGTTAAATGCGAAACCTTTTTTCATGTAATCCGTTTGTTCAGTGCATAATGAAAACACGTTCATTGTTTCTATTTTCACGTTTAATAGAAATTAAAATTAATTTCTTGCCTTAAACTGAAAACGTTCCACTTTCATCCAGCTATTTCCGGTGCACGTCCTCTACTGACCAGTATTAAAAACGTACATGTTCGTCTCAAAAAACACTAATAAACTTTTGTCCTTTTATATTTAAAAATAAAATATTTAAATAATTTTTAAAAATTAATTTGAATTTATAAAGAACCACAATCCCGTTTATTTAGCGTTACAGCACGGGCTAAAATGGCGTCGTCGCCTTCCAACAACTTCCATTGTGATTGGTTGACTGATTTTCTTCGAGCCTTTTTATTGGCTGGTCGCAGCTTGATTCTGACAGTTTCTTGCCGGGAGGAGTACGCACGAGCTGTTTCAGTGTGCAAGAAGGTTGGCATTAAAGTAAGTTGTATTGTTAATGTTTGCCCGTACAAATCTTAAAGTGATGTACACATATTTTTGTCGGCCGGTAGCGGACCAACTGACAGTCAGTAAACTGGTCTGCCCCTATCTTTGAAAGACTGATTGGAAATTCCCTTAAAAAGTTTGCCTCCTTTTTATTTCTCTCTAGGTCGCACAGTTAGTGGGGTCATAATGGCTGATAGGGCCGACGTTACACCTACCGCGAGTAGCCAGCCTCCTGGAAGAGAAGAGCAGGGAGGAGGAGAAGATGGAGGAAGCTCAGAAGGGGATGCAAACAGCGGTTTGACTGATGCCCAGAGGCAGGTATTGGAGAGGTGTGTACATGCACTGACGCACGCTACAAACGACAGTCAGATGTTGGCTGCTCTTCTCTTGGTAAGTATTAGTTTAATTTAATTAACTTAGCGCTATTTTTGTAATGACTTTGCTGCTATTTGGGGGTAAGCCCCTTTAAATGATAACTAAACATTTAGGAAGGTTTTCTTTGTTCGGCGCAGCCAATTTTCTTTTTTGTTTGTTTGTTTTAAACAGCTTTGAGTATAACAAGCGCACGGTTCTGATCAGAGTCCTTCTAAACTTATCTAAATTTAGAAAAACCTACCTATGCTGCACAATATGGCCAAGAGTACTGGGCTATGCTGCTTAATTTTTGAATTCAGGTGTCTTCAGTCCCACTGCCAGAGGTGTGTAAAGCAAGTACCTAGCAAAATAACAATTGAATCAGGGGTTCCTCAAGGGCCTGTTCTTGGGCTCTTTAACCTAAAGCTTTAAAGCTCCTACTATTATCATCAGAATCATAATTCTGCCATTCTTATGCAGATGATACAGTTATACTTATTATTTTCCTTAAATGATCTAATCCCTATTCATAAATTGATGAGCTGCATGACATAAACTGCTGGAAGTCTAAGACAGGGGTATTCAACTCCAGGCCTTGAGGACTATGAAGTAAACACACAATACAGGCTTAAGGGGGAAAAAGAGCCTCTAGGCCTCGAGAGCCCCTGTCCTGCAGATTTTAGATGTGTCTCTGCTTCAACACACCTGAGTCAAATATAGAAGTCATTAGCAGGACTCTGGAGAACTTGACTGCATACTGAGGAGGTAATTCAGCCATTTGATTCAGGTGTGTTGGATCAGGGACACATCTAAAACCTGCAGGACACCGGACCTCGAGGCCTGGAGTTGAATACCCCTGGTCTAAGAACTGAACAGAGACAAGATGGCTATATTTGTTGTTCCAAAAAAAGTCAGCCTGACAATTTATTCATACTTATCATCCTTTTCTCTGAAATGGTGAGCAAATCAAGAACCTTGGCATTATTTTGAACAGTGATCTCATTTTTGCTAATCATATTAAGGACACCAGAGCTGTCTTCTGCCACTTAAGATATATCAGTTATAAAATTTTTATCTCAAACTGACTCTGAGAAATTAGTCTGTGCATTCATATCAAGCAGGTCAAGCTACTGTATCATGCACGATTATTCAAATCATCAGCAAGATGACTGCAACTTGTTCAGAATGCAGCAGCCAATCCTTACACGTGTAGAAATTTGACCGTATTATCCCAGTACTGAACTCACTTAACTGGCTCCCAGTTGAGCGCAGAATCTGCTTTTAAAGTTCTTCTATTAGTTCGTAAAGCACTCAGTAGTTTGCCCCCCAGTACAGCTCTGACTTGCTCAGTGTCTATAATCCAGTCAGACCTCAGGTCATTAGCTGCAGTTCTTTTAATTCTCAGAATTAGATCTGTGTGTGCTGAGGGTGCTTTCAGTGACTGTGATTCTGTTCCTTGGAACAAGCTGCCTGCTGATCTGAGGTCAGTTAAAACTTTGTGCATTCAAAAAAACTCAAAGCCTTTTTATTCTCACAGGCTGGGCCAATAACTGTGCGGTAACTTGCATTTTACTATGTAGAGGTTTACTGTGGTGTCTTCATTGTCTTAAGGTGTACATATGTTTTTGTCATTAAAGCACATAGTTTGTGTAATGAAGCGTGCTATATAAATTCAAATTACCATTGCTGTGGTCCATGTTGACAAATGAGGGTGTAAAACATGCCACCACTGGACCGTGGAGCAGTGGAAATGGGTACGATGTAGTGAGGTCTTCACCATCTGGTAATCTGATGGACATGTCTAGGTTTTGCAAATGCCAGACTGATGGCACTGAGCCAACTGTAATGTCTGGAGAACAGATAATGCAGTGTTTTAAATGTTCCATTGAAGGGAGCTCTTCTTACTCCAGCTTGTCAAGTTTTGGACAATTCTATGCTTCCAGCTTTGTGGGAACACTTTAGGGGAAGGCGCTTCTGTGCCAGCATGACGGTCCCAGTGCAGAAAGCACGGTCTCATAAAGGCATGCTTGGATGAGTTTGGTGTGGAAGTACTTGACTGGCTGGCACAGAGCCCTGACCTTAAGCCCTATCAAACACCTTTGGGATGAACTAGAAGGGAGAGTCAGGTTCTCTCATTCAACATCAGTGACTGACCTCACAAATGCCAAAATCTTGTCAAACCTTTTTCCCCAGAAGAGTTTAAGCTCTTACAGCTGCAAAGGGGAACCAGCTCCAACTAATACCTAGATTTAAAATGTTGCATGACTGTAGGTCCAGTGTAGGTGACCAGTAGTTTTGTCCAGATGTATGTTGACTACTTCAATAGTAACAGGATATTGTGGCAGATAAACATTTTTAATTTTGCATCTCTATAAAAGGGACCTTTTACACAACAA
Source organism: Archocentrus centrarchus (assembly GCF_007364275.1). NCBI lineage: Eukaryota > Metazoa > Chordata > Actinopteri > Cichliformes > Cichlidae > Archocentrus > Archocentrus centrarchus. The sequence continues at coordinate 10,260,803 of NC_044356.1, forward strand.
GGGATTACATGATATCGCTGAACCCTTCTCTTTAAAGTAGCCAAGAGCAAAAAATGCACATGCACTTCAGCACTAACCTGTTTATTCCCTTCCATCTTCACATCCTCAGATAAGTCGCTTGTGCCCAGCGAGTGACCTGGACAAACCCACGTTGAAGCGCATCTTTGAGGCGGTGGGCCTCAGCCTTCCAGTTCGACTTCTCCTCACAGCAGTCAGAGGGGGTGAGAACTCTGGCTTACCCCCACGTGAGCTCCTTTCGCTGGGCATTGCTCTGCTGGCTGCCCTGAGCACAGAACCAGACATGGCCTGCAATCCTGAGCTTCTTAGAACCATCCCCCTCCTGCTGAGCCTCTTGGCAAACGGTTTTATGTTTAACCAGCAGAAGCAGGAGGTCCAGGAAGAGCACCAAATGGATGAGAGTCCAGAGTGTAATCCTGCCGGTGGAGCACACTCTGCACAAGAGGCTGAGAGCAGCAAGCAAAAAGGTGATGATGGCAGTGAAGCAAGCAGCAGGTCAGCAGCTGAAGAAGACTCTCTGTCTTGCAGTTTTGATGCAGCCCTGGCTGCTGACTGCTACCTGATTTTGACAGCTGTGTGCACCTTACCCAGAGGCCCAGAACAGCTGCTGAGCAGGGGTGCTGTGGCAGCTGTGTGCCAAGCAGTGCAACTGAACCGGCCTTTCAGCCGTGACAGGGGGCTTGTCGTGCTGGGCTTCCTCCTCTCAGGTAAAAACAAGGACAAAGCATGGCGCAACCACACAACAGAGCTCCTCTCCCTGGTGATCAGGCTCTCCAAAGACTTCTGCCAGTCCACAAACGAGACCAGGCTGGATATGTGTGCCCAGCTGGCACAGTTCCTGCCCCCAGCAGGAGTAGCAACTGAGAATGAAAGGCTAAAGGAAGCCGTGAGACAATTATGGGAGGTACTGAGGCCTATGGTGCAGGCAAAATTAACACAGACACAGATCGGACCAATCCTGGTCCTCTGTGCTTGTCTACTGGATTTATATGGCTGGGATATTGTGGGTCCTCCAAAGTTCTGCTGCTTACTGGTGAACCGGGCCTGTGTGGAGGTCAGACTGGGTTTGGAAGCACCACCTGGTAATGATTTGAGCCCAGAGCTGCAGGATACACTAACAGGTAGTGTACTTATCAAAATAGGATATCGATTTTAAATTTAACTATTCTATTTGCCAGGATGAAGCACCTAAAACAGATAAGTGTTAATGTAAAGCATTCTTCAGTCTCAATTTCTATTTAAGTTCAGTTAGGCTGTATGATTTGCATGCAACTGTCCATTTAGCTGATTTAAACTGACCAAAGAAATTATCTTGGTGTCATTTGTATGTTTTGGCTGTCATGCTTCAGTGTTTCATGCTCTAAACGCCATCGTCTGACTGTTTTTCCTCATTTTTGTTAAAAATCATATAGGGAGATCTGATTAAACAAAGTTGACTACCTCCATCATTTAGCATGAACTGTCTGCCTTGTAGGCTGTTACAGAATCATGGAGGCAGCCATAGAGCAAGCCTGCAGTCCAGGAGTCCCACAGGGTGTTGCTCCCCCTCAGAGTGCCCTCAGTCTACAGCAGAGCAGGCAGATCCTCAGGGTCCTGGAGGAGGCCTTCTCTGCTTTGATATACTACCTGCAGCAGGTGAGGAAATCTAACACTTTCTTTTTCTATACACAACCAGCCATGTGTTGCTGATATTGGAAATTTTATCACTTATGTGTAAAATGATGCTTGCAGTGCCAGAGTTCATCCTGTAGGGATAGAGTTGGGGCGTGGGGGGGGGGGGGGTCTGAAATGCACATGAGCACAGCAATGATTGATTGGCTCATGTTTTCTGTCTTAGCTGTCTGGTTCTACAGGGGTCAAAATTGGGAGAACTTCGGTGGGTTCTGTTTATGATTATATTCCGTTGCATTTTGGTTTCTTTGGAAAGAGCAGAGCCAGGGACAGGGTTTTTTTTTGTTTTTTTTTGTTTTTGTTTTTTTTATATTAAAAGAACAAAGTGTAAAGCATTTCATGAACTTGGTTTACATTAAAATACTTAAACTGTGTTAATATTTATTTGTACAAAATTCTTGCTCTTCCAGGTGGATCAGAGCCGCTATGGTGACCCTTTCGTTTTCGCCACGTTCCGCTCTCTGGGTTCATGGCTGGCTGAGGAGACTTCCTGTCTGAAGAAGGAAGTGACTGGACTGCTGCCATTTCTGATCAGCTACACCCAGAGCCACCTGCACAGGGGGAGCTCAGAGCAGGGCCTCGCTGACTGGATGGCCAAGATGTCTGCTGATGTGGACGAAGTTGTGTGGACAGGCAGAGAGGCTCTGAGGTAAAGATGACATGTGGGAGGAGATCAGTAACATCCAGGGAAAGTCTTAGTCTTGTGTCCCACTACCTTTTTATTTTTATTTTTTATTTATTTATTTATTTATTTATTTATTTATTTTTTCTCTTCCGTCCTCCTCTCCCCCCCTCCCCCCCCCCCCCCCCCCCCCCCCCCCCCCCCCTCCCGGTTCTCCAGGTATCTCCTCCCAGCTCTGTGCCACCTGTCAGCAGAGAAGGGTCCCAGGAAGGTGTTGCTTGACCTTGACACCCCAACCCTGCTGGTGGATTTCCTGACTCAGAGCTGGGTTTCCCTCAAGAGAAAAAGCAGTGCAGCATCTGCAAGAGATCCCAGCATGGAGACGGCTTGCTCTGCACTACTTAACTTCATAGTTACAGAGCCAGAGAGAGTCAGGTAGCTGGTTCATGATAAATACTTTGACTCTGGTGTGATGAACAGTCTCTTTAATTCTACATCAAATGTTTAAGCGCTGGTAAAGAAAAGCATAAACCTGTAAACTTCTTTTCTAGGAAGGACTCATGTTTCAGAAGCCTGGAGTCCCTTCTGAGTGAAGCACTTCCCCTTTTGGTGAATAAGCCCCGCCTCCTGGTCCTAACAGCAAATTGCTGCACTTTGGGACTCATGCTTGGCAGATTAACAGAAGCAGGTGAAAATGGCTTTTGGTTGTTTGTTTGCCAATAACAATTCATTGGTTAGCTTAAATTCTTTAGTAACTTCTCAGTGCAGTAAATAAACCTGATGTAGCTTCAGCGCTTGTATTTGTCCTCGGTGTTAGTGACACTTAAGTCCATCCCTCTGAGGGCCCATGAACCAGCCTGCTGGAGACGGCTTTCCGGTATAAGCAGATATCTGTGCCAAGACTTCAATTTCCCTCCGCTGCTCATCTTACAAGTGTGTAAATGTATTTAAAAAGTTAGATGGTCAATTAGCTACAAATGGAAAGGGAAAAGCTTGTTGCACCAGAAGTCTTTTCCTTGCCTACGGATTCATACACACAACCTGTAGATTACACTGACTAGTAAAGCTGTGATGCAGTGCTTTTTATTTTTTATTTTTTTTTCCTTTCCTATGGAAAAATGTCACTACCAGAGCTGCAGAAACTAGGAAGCCTATGGACTGAGTCTTGGGACAGTGCATTAAATTTCTCATGCTGGCTCTTAAACCAATCAATTTTTCAGTCACGAACAAATGAGTAATGTCACAATAACATTGGGCAAGTTTCATAAAGGTTCAGCATGCTCCTGTCATCTCGACCTTTTTAGTGTAAGGTTATCATAAAACTCAGTATTGGTGACCTGCAGATTCTTTGTTATATTCTCCCCCTCTCCGCTGGACGAAGTGTGTGTGTGTGTGTACACAAAGGCAGATGTGGTCCAAAGCTCCTTCTGTTTCTGCTTAGCTGTTTAGTCTTTCCTTCCTGTGAGTTTTCAGTCAGAATCTAGTTGTAGTCTCAGTGGTCCTGCAAGATCCTCAGTCTTGGTCTGTGACCAAAAATGTGACACATTTAGATGTGAAGGTGCCAGATTTTAATCTTTCATAGCTGTAAGAATATACTTCCAGGTAAGCATCAGTCCTTTATACCATTTTAAGGTGGTGGTTTTTGTCTGACCAAAAAAAAAACTTTGTAAACTAAAAGCTGCAAGTTTTTGTTTATAGCACTTTCAATCTTAAGGTATTTTTGCTCAGATCAGTTGAAACAGTAATGGACTTGAGCTGTTTGCTAAATTCTGTTCTCAGCAAAGTGCCATTTTTTTATTCATTTTTTAAATTTATTTATTTATTTTTAAATCTTTGCAGGCGCAGTGGAAGTAGGCCAGAGACGTTTCCTTTCTGCAGCTCTCAGGTTTCTTTGCAGCGCCCTGGACTCAAGCTCCAGTCCTGGTCCACTGAAAGTGAGCCTGAGCTGGGAAGACAGTTGGGATGATGCCGCAGAGCTCTGGAGGCTGAGTTTGCAGGCTCTGGGAGGCTGCGTCCGTGCCCAGCCCTCCATCACCACCCTGATCAGAGAGGAAGGTTGGCTCAAAAACATGCTCACCATGCTCTGTCAGTGTAGCGCTCTTCCCGACCAGCTGACGCAGGATGCGCTGGAGGAGGCTCTGTGTGTCATGGCGGAGCGGTGCCCAGTGTGTAAACAAGAGATTGGAGACATGATGAGGAGATGCAGTGACGGAGCATTGAGCAATATGAAGAAGCTGGAGAAATCAGTGGGACTGCAGTAAAACCGGCTTCGCTGGACAAATGGTTCAACCTTTTAATAGACTTTTAACTTAGTGAAGTGTTGCCAATAAAACAGGGAAATTTCTGACACCAAACTTGTGGTATAAATATTTTTGCTTTGACTTTTTTGTAATGAGATGAAACCCAATAAAATTTGTTTTTATAGAAAATGTGGAAGATTGTTTCTGTGCATACTTCTGTGTGACTGTACCCAGTTTGTCAGACTGACCTACTTTATTGTTTTCACCATAAATCATTGAACATCTGAGAGCTGTGCAGCCAGGTGATCCACAGACAGCTGTACCTCACATGGAGCTGAGAATGCACATGAACTGTTACTCAAATGTGAATGTTAAAATTTAAGTGCCTTTAATAAAGAGTTATTTTTGTTGGAGAACACGGTTTTGTGTTTTCTCTTTTCTCTCATGGCTTTATTACACCTGCTACTTAGTTTTGTGCTGTAATTGAGCCATAAATTAAATATGCAGGTCTGCAGTGATGGAGCTGTTCAGGAACAGGAAATTGGTGAGAACTACAAGACAAATGTTCTGGGTTTTTAAAAGTCAGCTGAAGAGAAATTAACTTAAAAGCTAATAAAGATTAAACTAAAAAAAAAACTGGCACCTTTGATTCTGAGACTAATACACAGACAAAAGGGGAAATAACACATTTCCTGCTCAAAGGTCATATATTTGCATCACTCAATCTGTTAACTTAATCATAATTATTGACCTTAGTTTTATGTGGTTGTTTGTGCCTGAAGGTTTGATTTAACATCAACTCCAAAATAACTGCTCAAATGAGGAAACAACTTATTCAAAGTGAATGATTCCTTCCCTTCCCCCCATTATGTGGCATACTTAGTACAGTCCAATTGTGTATTTAGGTGTGCTGCTCTTTTTGACCTCATATGATCAGAGACCCCCTAAAACTGCCCCCCCCCCCCCCCCCCCCCCCCCCCCCCACCCGGGAAAAAAATGTATGAGATAAGGTAAAATTATTTAAGGCTTAACTAAATAACCTAAAATACTTTCAAAAAATACCAAATAAAAAGTTTAATGATTTTATTTTATTATTCCTTCACTATAGATGAGTCCATTCTTTCAGTTACCACGAGATGGCGCACCGAGACTTGATGTGTGGTGAAGTTCTCATTAACAAACTCGTCCTTTACCCTCATTTCCAGACTTTTATTTGTCATTTAGATAATTAGGCTGCTCATTAAATTATAGTGAAGCTAATAATAAAACAAAAATATATCTGAAAAACATCACCACAAAGGACGACGTGAAGTTATTACAACAATTTTACCAGAGGATAAAAGTCTGAAATCAAATAAACTGATTTTTTTTGACAGTTTTCCTTTCACTAATGCATATTCAGTCATCTGCGAATAAAAAAATTGAATGTTATAGTTCATATTAGGTTATTACACAGAAATGGGGAGATAAATATATTTTTTTAATTCTAAAAATGTCAAAATAATAAAGTGAATTTTTGCTTAGGTTAATAATAATTTGTCGTGTGATCGTCACCAGTCAGCCATTTTTAATCCCTCCATCGTTGATCCTATAGTTCTCACACCAACTGTGACAAAAGTTTTCAGCTGCCCCCATCCTCGACTCGTGTCACCTACCGCCCCCCCCCCCCCCCCCCCCCCCCCCCTCCTTCCCCACACCCGTCTCTTTTCTCTGACTCATCCATACAAACTCCTGCATCGTCTCTCAAAGTAACTCACTCCTCTCTGCACCTTCAGCCTGTCTCCTCTCTTCTCCTCTCCGTCCATCTCCAACCCCTCAGCAGCAGCCTCGCGCACGCACCGAGCACCATCATGCTCTGGAAATCCCGAACCAAAACTGACAACGCGCAGGTAAAGTTTGTTTTTTAATTTAAAAAGGTGAGAATTTTCGTTGATCTGCTCCGTGGGTCTGTTATGGTTTATGTAGAAGTGCGTGAAAGCGTGCACACGGTGCGTCTTTTTGTCTATTCTTATGGCAGAAGATAATTTATTAGAGTCGGTTCAGACCCAGAAATGTTCGGGGTGTATCAAAAAAAGTTGAAACCGTTTAAATACTTTAGATTTTAAAACCATCCCTCCAACATTTTTGGCTAAAGTGGAGTGGATAACTGCGCGTAAAAGGACTAAAATCTTTACTTAGACGTTAAAAACCACAGAAGGTGATTTCCTTCTTGAAAATGTGAATTTTGTTTAGACATCTTCAAATAATAAAACCTATCTGGACTCTTACTCTGTGCGTAAAATCCACATCATACTATTTTAAAAGGAAACAATGAAACTAAAAGTACGGTCGGTGTGTGGGACAAACAAGCACGTTAGGGATTTATCTCTTTAAGAGAAGTGGATCCTCCCGACCCCTCCCCTCATTCTGCCGGGTGCGCGCAAAACCTATAAGTAGTGCGCTCATGGAGCGGCTGCCGGACTCTGTGTTGTGTCGTGCGCGCGTGTACGTATCTGGCAGCAGCTTTTATCTGCGCGTAAAAAGCTCCGGTAGACAGAGAGAGGAGGAAAAGTAAATACCAGCACCTCTGAACTGAATGGACCGTTAAAAAAAGGAAAAGAAAAAAGAAAGAAAGCCTGGATTACATCTGGGAGCATTTTTGTGACACCTTATGAGCCGTTGGAAGCCTGCGACTCCTGTTGAATTTTAAATTTGGGGGTATCCAAACTGGTCCAGATGTTAATCCACACCTATTCGGCTATGGTAAGTTTGACAGACTCGGGTTTTTCTTTTGTTTGTTTTTTGTTTTGTTTTTTTTTAGCATTTAGAACTAATTATATCTGTTCGTCTCTAATGGAACTCAATTTTAAAAGGGTTTTGTGTCTTGCACACGGAATGCCAGTAAACCTCAAGGAACGTGCGTAAAAAGATTTCCCATCAGCACTTAAAAAGGGAACATTTTTAGTAAATTAAAAATACAGAAGAAAAAAAAAAACTTCCAGAGAGCGTTAAATTCTTACACCAGCTGTCAGCCAGAGTAATAATAGTTTATGTTTATAGTCTTACAAATGAAATCAGATTTATGATTTAAAAAAATGTTGCTGATTATCTCCTGTAAAAGTAGCAGCGACTCATAGATTACTTCCATAATGAGACTCGCTGACACTGAGTTCACCGTCGCTGAGCCCCGCGTCTGTCCCAGAGATGCTCTTTGTCTGTCTGCAGTCACAACAGCTGAGACCGACTGACAGTAAAGAGTCCATACCTTGGAAGGATGATCATCTTTCTCTGTGTGTTTCGCAGGTTTATGTATATCTATTAAAATATTTGGATTAAAATTTGAAATGCACAATTACGCACAATCTGTATGAGTACTTGTAGTTCTTGTTTTGAAGCCTGACTATAGACGTTGACCACATTTAATATATAGCACATTATAATGTTAATTTAAGGTTATTGCATCGGCTGCTTTTCTCTGAGAACTGATTTGAGTGGGTTTTAATGGCCTAGCAGCAGCCTATCTCTCAGACATGCTTCACAGTTCTGTACCCAGCTGATCCCGGCTTACATTCTGTGCGGCCGGCCTCCGGGTCCTCACAGGGATCTTAATAAAAACGCATGGGGAATCATCCCTCAGCCACTCTGGTCCCAGTCTCAGAAACAGCCTGCCTCAGGGAATGATTGACTCCACCTCAGTGGAGATTAAAAAAAAAAGAAAAAAAGAAAAGAAAAGAAACCTCAAGACATAATTATTTTCAGTCTGACTGTTACTTAAGGTGTTTTCTCACTTGTGGGCCGTCATTTACATTTTAAGCATTGTTTTTCTTACTTTTCTTCTCCCCTTCTCTTTCTCTCTCTCTTTAATTATTTAGAACTTTGCATTGTTGACATTTTCGATATTTATATGCATTTTTAATATAAACATTTTTGCTATTTATTTTTTTATAAAAGTTTTGCAAAAAAATCAGTTTGTCTATTAATTCGTTTCTTGTTGCACTTTTTTATGCATGTTTGGCGTGAAAGGTGGTGTAGAAATAAAGCTGTGCTGAGTTGACCGATGTGCGCTTTTAAGGTGGCCTTTTTGGCTGACAGATAATGGACATTGTTTCCACCACAACAGCATCGATCAGGGTGACCCAGCTTAAAAAAAAAAAAATCCAATTTCACCAGGATGTGTCTGTGAGGCCGAATGTAGGCTAGTGGACTACATGTTGGTACACACGCTGTGAACACGCTGGCATCTCTTTTAATACGAGAGGTCAAACTTGGGAAGTCACATTGAATTAACGTTTGGTTTCGCGCGCCTTGCCAGCCTCAATGAACCCTTTTTGCTTTAATTTTCACTCGTGGGTTCAGTTTGTGTTTGTTGACGCAATTGCAGATTATTTACAGATGGAGCCTCCTCCCGGAGCGACGTGTTGTTGTTGTTGCTGCGCATTACCTGTCCTTTGTGCAGCTTCTTGGTGGCCGTGACCTTTCTGACACTTTTCAGCAGCGATGCCAAAGGCGTCTTCTGCCACTGCGCATCACTTCAAGCGCTGCTGCTATTTCCATCCCACTAATGAAATGGAAATATTTATTTATGGATTCACGTCTCCCTTTTTGTCACTTTAAAACTTTTTTTTTTTTTTTTTTTTTTTTTTTTTACTTTGCTTTTTTGCGACCTAGATGTTTCTTCTTCTTCTTCTTCTTCTTTTTAAATCTTGACTCCTTTGTGTAAGTACTGCTTCGGTTTAAAATATTTTTGCCCGGAGCTCATCATTTTAAATCCTGAAATAATCGGTTCTATTTGAGGACGCTGGGATCCTGATATAAAGCAAACTTTCTGATTTTCTGCAGGACCGCGCAGACGGACTCAGCGGCTCTTCGCCGAGCGGGCGCCTTTCCCAGCTGTCCTCCCTGAACCAGGCCGCCTACTCATCGGCTCCCCCGCTCTGCCACACTCCGGCCTCAGACTTCCAGCCTCCTTACTTCCCACCCCCCTATCCACAGTCTTCACTGCCATACTCCCAGAGCCAGGACTCTGCTTATTCCCACCTGTCAGACCCCTACCCCTCCATCAACTCCATCCATCAGCATCAGCAAGCAGCGTGGCACTCGCAGAGGTCGCGCTCCGAAGAAGGGGGGCTACTGTCACAGTCTCACCGGGCTTTGAGTCTGGACCCCCGTCGGGAGTATCCAGCTGTCCCGCGGCTGCTGCACGGTCTCGGAGAAGGGGCTGCAGCGCTCGGAGACGGTCCTCTCGGGATGCACCTGGGACATCACGGCCTGGATGATCTTCAGGTAACTTTTATTTATCAATTTTGGTTTTCCACTGCTGGTCGCGCGTAAAAGTCAATCGGCAAAGTATGTCTTACAATGTACTTATTTGTTGTGTTTAATTAATTTTCTTTCATAATAATAACATATTATGACAGAAATGGATGGAAAGAAATACTTAGATAAAACGTGTATTGTGGCAAAAAGGCCTCGGGGCAATTTATTTTCGGTTTTTTCTTTCCTCAAAATAACAATTTATAAAGAAACAGGCTACACAAAAATGTTTAAATAAAAAGTAAAAATACGTTACTAATTACTTTCACGTTTAATTTTTTTTCATGAGTATATTTAAAAAAAAAAAATTTTCTTCCTAAAAATATCTTATGTTAATTTCAGTGTTTGATATCAAAACAACAAAGAAACAGCTGCGCGCTGCGTTCGCAAAACCAGAA